>NC_065451.1:144229283-144529283 GCF_917563875.1 Diabrotica virgifera virgifera | reverse complement strand
ATATTTCTCTAAGATTTTTTTCTGCAATCCAATGTGTTTGCCACGCATATTGGCTCCATTATCGTAACCCTGTCCACGCAAATTATTCATGTTTATATTTAATTCCTCAAGTTTATTCTCTATAAATTCAAAGAGACCTTGTCCAGTTACGTCAGTTACAGGAGAAAAGCCCAAGAAGTATTCAAATATCCGAACTGGTGTTGAAGTTGAAACACATCTTATTACTACAATTGTTACTTGTTCTACGTGCGTTATATCTGGGGTACAATCTAATATAATAGAAAAATATTTAGATTCTCGAACTTGCTTTAGGATAACGTCCTGAACAGAGTTTGCCAATAGAACAATCAATTCATTTTGATGTTGCCATCCTAAATAATGTGGTATATTTGTACTCTTGGATTCCACACGACGAAGATGCTCTGATAATACGGCGTCAAACTTAGAGATCATTTCAACTAACTGCAAATAATTTCCATTATTTGGTTCAAATAATTTATTGGATGATCCTCTAAAGGCTAAACATTGTTTAGATAAAAATTTTACAATTAATATTAATCTTTCGACAACAGCACCCCAATGTTTTTTTTCCATTTCATATAACTTTTGATGAGCAGAGTCAAGTGTTAATCCTTTTTTAATGCTGTAGATAGTTCAAACAGTTTTTGAGAATATTTTATATGAGCCGCACTGGATTCGTGTCTTTTTAAAATAACAGATAAATGTTGCCAGTCACTTACCCCATTAACTCCACTAAGTAAATGTCGGCTGCTTTCATCACAACAAAACAGTTTACAAGGTGCACAAAAAACACTATTTAGTGATACTGAGTAAAGTAACCACGGGCGATGAATTTGGTCTTAATTAGGCAATGTGCGATAATAATAAGTCTCTGAAAAATTTTCTGCTATTTGTATCTCTGGCGAAGTTAATTTTTTTAATTTGTTGAGGAAAATTTTCAACAACAAATTGAACAGAACAGAATAACTGGAACATTAACTGTTCTATCTTGGTTGGTGGTTTCAGGTTCAGGCATTTCAGCATCAGCACTCACACTATTGCTATTATTGTCGTCTCTATCCGCAGTAAAATTCAATTGTTTGGTACTTTTTTCGATAGTTTGGACTTCGTTTGAATTTGAAGGTCCTAAATTTATATGCGACTGTTCTTTATTTTCGCGTGTATTTTTCATCAAAAATGATTCCAGTGCACCGCTAAGTTTTTTTTTCTCCTCAGTTTTTGCCTCTTTTATTTGTCTATATTGAAAGCTTGAAAGTCGTTTTCTTTTTCTTTCGGACATTTTGAAATTATCACTTACGAACAAGGTCGGAAGAATTTAACAAAATAAAACCAAAGACACTTCACAAAATTGGTCCAAATAATCCCTAACCGTAACGCGTATATGAATAATAATTACTCTGATCTCGACGTTACTTTGAAATACAGTAGTGTGCAAAAGAAACGGGCATAGTTACTACTATATATTACAAACAAAATAGTTTATCAAAAGCTTGTCTAAAATCATCAAATTTTAAACTTAGACTGAACTATAACTCATCTATACCATACATAAGCATAAAGGAACAATATTATAACAGAGGCACCATCGAGTAATAAAAAATATTTTTTAAACCATCGAGTAATAAAAAAGACTTTTTTATTACTCAATGAGAGCAATTTAATAAGCACTTATTTAAATTCTCGGAAAGTACCCTATTGTCGTATCATACTCCCAAATGTTCAGAATTTTAAAAAGTCGCATATGGCCCACGTAGATAAAAATAAAAGTCCGAAAGCCGCTAGCCACTTTGAATTACTTTATGACCACAACTGCAAAAGGGCAGATCGTATGGCAGTAAAATATTTTCTGGTATTTTTGTTTAGATCGTTTGGAATATTAGAGTTTATAGAATTAACTGAATCATTACTATTTAATTTTTTGAATTTATTTTCGTTATAAAAAAAGTATTATCATTAGTGGTCTGCTTTCGGCCGCCCGTGTGCGATGCACACTTTGCACACATGGTAGCGGCGGCCCTGCTAAAACCTGCGCCTGTGGAGTTCAATAGCTGAGATAGTGGGTTCATAGCAAGACAGAATCACAGAGGACCCAACGAATCTCCTTGAAACTTATTTTGAAGGCTGATTGCGATATTTTCAGTTTCAAAAACAAACATTATTATTATTATTATATAATCACAAAAAAGTCTGGTTAATTGGTTCTGCCAAAGCCATTTTTCAGAAAAAAATATTATCAAATATAATAACAGAACACTTTTCTTCCCAAAAAGGTTTTTTTTTTTTTTCGTGGAATTTATGGCTTTGGTGAGGACCAATTAGCCAGACTATGTTAGATTGTATAAATAGTTTGTGTAAATTGTTTCATAGTATCAAACTTGAGCATGATGTATTCATTTGTTTTGTTAGTAATATGTAGCATTAGTAAAGTGTAAGGTGTTTAATTTTTTTCCTTCCGCGCTAGAGCATCAACCCGGTTCAACGCCGCGGAGGTTTTACCCCTCTTTGTGTGTATGTTTTTATTTTTTTTTTGTTTTCTTTTTTTTTTTGTTTTTTTTTTGTTTTTTTTTAGTTTTTTTTTGTTTTTTTTTTGGTTTTTTTTAATTGGTTCATTTTTTACTTGGTTTATTTTTTTATTATTTTTTTATTTTTTTTTTTGTATTCACCTTTTTTTTTCCTTTAATGCTTTACATTTAGTTTGTTTTGCAGAATTGCTTACAAAATTGGTTAGTAATTTTACAATTTTAGTTTACAGTTTATGATGTGTTGATGAAGTACATAAAGTATATTATTATTTCCTGAAAAAATAATACAATTTAGGTCTATTGGAAGGTTTATCTTGTAGTGAATTAAGTTTTTATATAGATTATTAATGTTTACAATATTTATTGGACATTCAAGTAAAACATGTACCAATG
The DNA here is from genome assembly GCF_917563875.1 of Diabrotica virgifera virgifera. NCBI lineage: Eukaryota > Metazoa > Arthropoda > Insecta > Coleoptera > Chrysomelidae > Diabrotica > Diabrotica virgifera. The sequence continues at coordinate 144,526,347 of NC_065451.1, read as the reverse complement.
TACCCATTTTACCACAACTACAGAGCGGATCGTCTGTAATTTTTATTTTGTGCTTATAATAAGGTGTTAGTGCATGGTTTGCACGTATTCGATTTATTGTGGCGACAAAGTTTCTGTTTGGTATTTTGTGAAACCATGGTTTTCTGGGGATCCTTGGCTGGTGTTTACAAAAGTTTGTTCCAGTTGTTGATGCACTGTATAGGTTTTGCCACATCTCATTTATTTTGTTCCTTTGATTTAAGAATAAATCGGACGGGGGTAGTTTAAGATTTAGTTCTTCTCCTGATGTTGGAGCTGTTTTTGCTAAGGCATCCACCATTTCATTACCTGTTATGCCTGCGTGTCCCTTTACCCATAGATATATGACGACTTTATTCTTGATGTGTATCTCATTATGTAAATACAGGATTTTTGCTTCAATATGATTAACTGATCTATTTATTTTAACATTTTTAAGTTTATCTACTGCATTTTTGCTGTCCGTACATATTATAAATTTGTCGTGGTTAGAGCCGAGTATGTATTTCATAGCTTGCACTATTGCTGTTAGTTCTGCAGTGTATATGGAAGCTTCCTTTGGTAAAATAAATTTTTTGTCAGTATTTTCCTCAAAATGGTAAAAGGCACAACTGGTATATTCTTTTGACTTTGATCCATCAGTGAATATAGAATCATAGTTTGGCCAGTATTTGTTTTTTGTTTCGTTGAACTTTGTTTGATTGATACTTGCTACTTCTTCACTTTCAAAATAGTAGGTTCTAATTTCACGTGAAAAAATTTGTTCAGGTGAGTAAATTAAAACTGGAGGGAGTTGGTTGGAATAGAGTATATCTGTAATGTCAGCTATTTCTGAGAAAGATTCTACTATGAGGGGGGTTTTCTTGAAGTGCCAGTATCCATGGGTCAAAACTTGAACTGTTAGTGACTGTACACTATTGAGGTAAGAAGTTTTTTTTGAAATGGTTTTTATCATGAATTTTCTGCTCAATAGTTGTCTTCTTAGTTTAATAGGAGGTTCCACGGCTTCAGCTTGTATAATGTTTATGGGCGTTGACTTAAGATATCCCAGGCAAACTCTTAAGCATTTATTTTGTTGTATCTCGATTTTATTTAGATGTGTATCTGCTGCTGTTCCATAGAGTTGACTTCCATAATCCATTATTGATCGTACCATTGTTTTGTAGAATAGTAAAGCCGTATTTGGGTCTGCTCCCCACTTTGCTCTACAAAACGCTCTTAGGATATTTATAGAATTACTTGTTTTTTTGATAATTTGGTGGATACAGTCCTTCCATAATAGTTTTCTATCTAGATGCAGACCAAGGTATTTTACAGAGTTACTAATACAGAGTTTATATTTTCCTATTGTTAATTGTCTTTGATAGTTGTTTCTGTTTCTAGAGAAAATACATATATTGGTTTTGGACTCGGATATGGAAAGTCCCATGTTGTCTAGGTATTTTTGGATTTTTATAAATTCAGTGTTGATATTTTCTATACATTTGTCCTCTGATTTGCTACTGGTGTAAATAACAACATCATCAGCGTATTGAATAATTTTAGACTTTTGTGATATAACATTTTCTATATCCATTGTGTACAGGCTGTAGAGGATTGGGCTCAGGATACTACCTTGTGGTAATCCAGATCTACATATTCTTGATTCCGAAATTTCTTGATTTATCTTTAAGGAAACTGATCGATTAGAGTAAGCTGATTTTATGAAGTTGGCAAAGGAGGTTGGTAGACCAATATTGATGAGCTTCTCTTCTAGTATATTTATTTGAACATTATCATATGCTGAAGTTATATCCAAAAATGTGGCCAAAGTGCTGTATTTGTGTGTGAATCCTAGATAGATGTCATTTACTAGTATCGTTAGGGGTTCCAAGGAAGATCTTCCCTTTCTAAAAGCATATTGTGAGTCAGGTAATATTTTTTCATTTTCTAGCCAATATTCAAGCCTGTTCTTTATCATTCTTTCCATGGTTTTAAATATACACGATGATAAAGCTATGAGTCTATATGAATCTGCATTTCCATTCTGTTTTCCAGGTTTTTTGATAGGTACTATGATGTATTCTTTCCACATCGGTGGAAAAGGAATTCTATTTATCCAAATCGAATTGAACAATTCCAACAGGGCTTTCTTATGGTCTAAGGGCATTTTATGCAACATATTATATGAAATGTTATCCGCCCCGGGAGATTTATTATTTGTTGATTTAATGCAATGATCGAGTTCCCATAATTGAAATAACGATTGTAGGAAAGAAGTGTTCCTATTTACAGTAGCTATTTGTTGAGTAATGTTGTTTCGACCCATGGAGGTGAGATTTTTGTGTGGAATTCGCTTATCCAGTCTTCTTTGGGGTCCATTAGGGGTTTATTCGCTTGTTTTCGGTTTTTATATCGGTTTACTTTGTTCCACACTTCTTTAATTGGTGTATTTTGATTTAGATTTTGGCAGTAATTTATCCAACTTTTTTTCTTAGTTTCTTTAAAAGTTTTTTTAGCTACTGCATCAAGTCTTTTATATTCTGTTAGATTATTAAGATTTGGAGCCTGTGTGTAGGTTAAGAAAGCTTGTTTTCTTGCTTTAGCAGCTATGTTACAGGTTTCGTTCCACCAGTCCTTTGAGCAATGATTTCTATTTTGTGCGTTTGATTTTCGTAACGGAATTGCTTTGTCGGCAGCTTTGTTAATATTGTCGATAATGCCCATTAGTGATGATTTTGGTTCTGTTGCTTCAAGGGTAGCGGTGTATACATCCCAATTAGCAGCCTTGAGTCTCCATATATTATGTTTTGTCTGTTTAATTTGCGCAGGTGGGATATTCCTTCCAAATAGTATGTGTATTGGTAAGTGATTAGAGCCATAAGGTTCTTCTAAAGTACACCACGTAATTAGTTGTGTCAGATCCTGTGTACAGAGGGTCAAGTCTACAGCTGACTTCTTATTGTTTGCTAATGTAGGTGATCCGTCGTTTATAATTACTAGGTTGCATTGTTCGATAGCTTCCCAAAGAATCTTGCCATAGATATCGTCATATCCATCGTTCCATGCCAAACTATGTGCGTTAAAGTCGCCCCCAATTATGAATGGTTTTGGAATTTGTTCCAAAAAGTTAATCCACTGTTGTAATGATATTCTAGTTCTCGGTTTAAGGTATACTGAAACAAAGTAAATTTTTTTATGTATATATGGAAAATTTACCGAGATACAAGTATGCTCAAAGTTGATTGTAGTTGGAATTGAGACTTCTTGGTATATTAAGTCTGATTTTAATAAAATGGCAGAGCCGCCGTACCCGTCGTCCCGGTCACAGCGAATATTGTTGAAGCCTTTAAAATTATAGTATTTTTCTGCTTTAAACCATGTTTCCGATAGAAGTGCAACGGAGTAGTTGCCCCTATCTAGTAGATATTCTAAGTTATTTTTATTAGAAACTGCCGAACGGCAGTTCCATTGAAGGATATTTATTGCATGGTTGAGGTCTGAGAATGTGATGACGTGTTTCCATTTATAGTTAATTTGACTAAGTTTTCGAGTTCTTCCTTATTTATGTTTATACTTTTTGTTACTAAAACTTTTGTGACAATTTCTATAACTAATTCTAATATTGAATTTATCATGCTCAAGTCTGAAGGAGATGCAACTGGATTATTATTAATATTTCCCTTATAGTTAATGCTGTCTAATATTCCTCCCGTAGGTAATTGAGATCTAGGGGAAGATATAATTTCATTATGCAAAATTAATGTTGGATCTGGACTATTTGGTCTCTGTCTTTTGAATGTTCGAGAATTTGTACTATTTGAATTATTATTGTAGAATATATTATTAGTTGACATTTTGTTAATTGGATTTGATGGGAATTGGGTGGGTGTATAATTATTGGGATTTACTGGAGGGAAAGTTTTGAGGCAGGAGAGGTTTGTAGTTTGTTCCGTATTTATGGATGTTACTTTTGCATACGAGTTTCTGGGGAACTGTTTGTTTGCGTCTTGATAACTAATATTATTGGAAGACATAGCGTCTTTAATAAGTTTTTGACGCTGAAATTCTTGACACGCGCTTAAATTTGTAGTAAAATGATCCCCTGAACAGTTAAAACATTTTGGAGTGAGATCGGTCTTTTTACAATCTTTTGAGTTGTGGGATTCTTGACATTTATCGCACCTAGCCTTGCTCTTACACTGCCCACCTGTATGTCCAAATCGAAGACAATTAAAGCATAATAGCACCTTTTGTTTGTATGGTTCGACTTCCTTTAGTACCTTGTTGATTGTTATATATTTTGGTAGCACTTGTGACTTAAAACTAACTACGCATGTTTTTGTTGGAATGTATTGAGTACCGTTTTCATCTACTTGTCTTCGATTTAATCTTGTGACTTGAAGGACTTCAAATTTACAGTGTAAATCGTACATTTTTATTCTGTTTTTAACATACTCTACTGAAAATTCTGTGGAAATATCTTTTATTACGCCCTGTCTAACTAAAAGAAACTTAGGAATGTATATGTCTAGATTATTTTTTATAAATATTGCTTCATTTTTTTTAGATATGATATAGTTAGCCGATTTACGCCCGGTTTCATAATCAACTTAAAGTGAACATTAACTAAAGTTCACTTTAAGGTTGACATTTACCCATAACAATTCCATTGATAAAGGTACCAACTCAAAAATTTAAAGTCCACTTTAACGATTATGAAACCGGGCGTTATAATCTTTAAATTTTATACGTATTTTATTTCTTCCTACTGCGTCAATGCTTACAATTTTTTCATCAATTTCTTTAAAATGTGTGATAATAATGTCACCTATCCTTAACGCGTTTAATCTGCCTTTAAAATTGGGTAAATTATTTTCTAAATACGCGTAAAAAGGTCCTAGGTCGTTTTGTCGGTAAAGAAATTCCTCCCTTTTTGTTCCTACTTCTTTGTTAATGTTATTTGTTATTGAGGTGTGTACATTAGCAAAGTCATTATCGATAATGGGTTTATTATTAACAAGTTTTGTGGTACTTATCTGTGTAACTGGAACAAGATTTTGGAATCCTAATAGCTCCTCCTTTGAAGATGTTGCATGTTCTGTATCCATTTGGGTTTCTAAAACATTTTTATCGGGGGCGTCGCCCCCGCTAACTGCACTCATAACTTTTTAATGTTTTTATTCCGATTTCGCTTTTTTATTTGGTGTAATTAATTTACTTTTAAAGTTCACAAAATATTTATTTAATTATCTAATTTACAAACACCTGTTTTAAAAACAAGCTTCTTTCTTACGCACGTCTGACTACCACGACGAATGGAAGCTAAGTGTGCCCTTGTATTAAAATTTAATATTTTTTGCGAGAATCGTTAAAATTTCTGTTTTTAGTTTGTTTACAGTTATATTTTAAAATAAACGGGCAATCCAAATAATCAATCGTTTATTTGTTGGTGCAAACCGATCTAACAACAAACGTTAATTTTGGCAACAGCGTAACATAATTCTGTCATTGACAGATGGTATCCCTGATTGGCGTCCGGAAATACAACTGTGGCCTGTGGCCATCATTTGCATATCATTTCCATTTTGTATTAAATTTTCTATTTGATTTTTGAGATTTTAAGAAGGGTAGCTGGAAATGGAGGAGTGCCGGCATTTGTTAATATTCTGATTTTGTTTTGTGTTAAGTGTCCATAACGGCACTGGGCGGAGGTACTGGTGAGAGAAGATAATTGTATGCTCTTTTAAAGTGGAAATCTGTTCTCTACAAGATGAATCCATCACACCATTGAATTTATAATTTGACCTCATGTAGGTTCATTATATCCTCCACAACTAAGGAATTAATGTAAGTAACAATATATTTAATTTATACCAACTATTCATTAACCTTCGGAGTACCGAGATTATTTTACTTACTTAGATTACCATGATGGGTCAAGCCTAGGCTTCATTGAGACATAAACATTAAAACATGCTGTTTTTAGCTAATCTGGGACTTATAATCTTTTTCGATTTTCATAATTTGGACTGTGAACTATAATAAATAAAAACAACAATTTTGTAGTGAATATGCAAGTATTTAAAACACTTCAAAACCTAATTAAACTAGATAGGTAACTAAAATTATTGTTAGCCAAAGTTAAATTAGGCCTTCTCCCTTCAATGGGAAGGAAAGGTGGGACAAAAGTGCATCTTCAACAGGTATACCCTACCTTTGGTCACCCTAGTCAAGCCTGACCAATTCTCATTTTATTTATGTAATATGTTAATTTTTCACCACTCTAGACTGGGACTTGGGACTTTTGACTTTTTTAAAACTAAATTGATGTTGCTCTGAAAATACAAAATTTATTAACTTTACAATATTTACAAACTTAAAATTATAGTATCTGAAAATACAAAGAAACAGCAATTTAAGCTAATTATTCTACCTTAACCTGCCAGTGGTCGCTATGAGATTTTCTCACAGTTTCAGAAAATTGGCACAACTTTTTTTCTGGGAAATTATATGCTCTGTATTTCCTTCTAGTCTCCTAACTATCCACCCTTGACAATATCGTCACCTTAATACTATAACTCAGATCATTCGAAATTAGTAGTTCTGAGATAAACGGGTTTAAAGATATTTGTGTTGCTACTGCTACCATGATGTTGGTAAATACGGATTTCACTGCAGCTCTAAAATACTGTTCCTTAATTTTTTGGCTACTGATCTATTTAGGAATACGGTACAAATTTGTTTTCCAATATGGAAAATAACATGAAAAATTAAAGTTATCAACTTTTAGCACTACCATAATGTTAACATTTGGTAATGTCGCATGTTGTGCTAAGTGGCATCTAAGTGAACTTTTTAACAAAACTAATATTTTAAGCATTATTTTGGTGAAAATTAGCCCTCTGCGATAGGGGTTGCTAGATGTGCTAACGATTCTTGAATTTTTGCATTAACATGAATCGTATAAACAGATAGCAAGTACGTGGTAAACTCAATATTTTCAGAAAAATATGTGCTACAACTACAGTTCCTGGCCATATTATTATGACCACCTATGAATTTTTACAAAAATCAACTATTCCACTAGGTACATTTTGTTTAAAATATGATTTTTAAATTTAATATTGTTATGCAATGTTAATGTTATTCAGTAACTATAATATATTTATTAATAAACAGCAATAAAATATTTGAAAATATTACATATTTATATTTTTTCTAATATTTTGTTAAACTTCTGACCTTAATCAGATGGAAAATATTTGGGAGCTTTTAAAACGAGAAATTTCCGATGAAATGGTCACTAACGGAATTGTTTTGAAAAGGACTAATATATCGTTGAAACCACAATGACAAATTGAAGCAAAAAAACTGCATTCAAAGTATGCGAAGACGGGTACTAGTGGTAATCAAAGTTAGAGGGAGCTCAGCAAAAATATATGATATTTTTAAATGATTTATTGGTGTTTATTATTAAATATAATACATTTAATAATAAACAGCAATAAACCATTTGAAAATATTACATATTTGTATTTTTTTAATATTTTGCTCAGCCTCCTTGAACTTTGATTACCGCTAGTACCCGTCTTGACATACTTTGAATGCAGTTAAATTTTTTTTACTTAAATTTGTCATTGTGGTTTCAACGATATATTATTTCTCTAATCAAAACAATTCCGTTAGTGACCTTTTCATCGGAAATTTCTCGTTTTAAAAGCTCCCAAATATTTTCCATCTGATTAAGGTCAGAAGTTGAACAAAATATTAAAAAAATATAAATATGTAATAGAGAAGAATAAGAACCACCTAGAAAATAAAAGTGGAGACAAAAATTTTTTATAAAATCCAAGAAACAACTCTCTCCAAGAAAAAACTAGTATCCTTCCCATTAACAGTTTTTTATCAAAATGTTGGAGGCATTCGTACAAAGATTTCTGAGGTCCTGAAAAGTATTTCCTGTTGCTCATACAATATAATTATTTTAGTGGAGAGTAACTTAAATGATAACATAGCTGATTGTGAAATTGGATGTGATGGTTTTAGTATTTACAGATGTGATAGATCCCAGAGAACCAGTGCAAAGCTGAGTGGTGGTGGTGTACTAGTGTTTGTTAACAATAAGCTAAAATCACAAGCCATTAGTATTCGTGAAGATCGGGTTGAGCAAATATACATCTTATGTCAACTTAATGAAGTCAAGTTTGTGGTTCTTCTTCTTCTACGGCACTACAGCCCAAATTGAGCCTTGGCCTCCTTTATTTTTTGCCTCCACCCTTGCCTGTCTGTGGCTGCTCTTCTCCATACACGGACTCCTAAAAGGGCTTGTGCGTCGCTGTTTACTGTGTCTTCCCAGCGCTTTCGTGGCTTCCCAACCGGTCTCTTTCCTTGCATTCTAGCATTCAGTGCTCGTTTTGGTAGCCTATCCTCTCCCATTCTTATCACATGTCCGGCCCATTGCAATCTTTGTAATCTAATGAAGTCTGACAGGGGCGTTTCCTTATAAAGTTGATAAAGCTCGTTGTTGTATCGACTTCTGAAGATTCCGTTTTCCCTCACAGGTCCTAGTATTCTCCTAAGTACTTTCCTTTCGAATGTGTCGAGTTTGTTTTTGGATGTTTCTTTCAGCACCCAGACTTCACTGCCATAGCATGTTATTGGTCGAATTAAGGTTTTATAGATTCTCATCTTTGTATTTCGGTGGACACTTTTTGACCGAAATATATGGGAGAGGGCAAAATAAGCTCTGTTTGCCTGCGTTATTCTCTTCCTTATTTCTCCATCTTCTGATCCGTTGGCATATATTTCTACTCCCAGGTATGTAAACTTTTCAACCGTTTCAATGTCATCTTCATGTATAATGTTTTCTGGGACTATATTTCTTCTCGTCTGAGTCATTATTTTTGTTTTTTCTGTGTTAATTTCCAGAACTAGCATTTTTGTTTGTGTTTTTAACTCTGCATATGTTTCCTGTGCTCCTGTTGATGTTCTACTCATAATATTAATATCATCAGCATAAGCGGCCAGTTGAACCGTTCGGTTGGTCAGTAGATTTCCTCGTCCAGTTTGCATTTGCCTAACCGCATACTCCAGTGCCAGGTTAAACAATGTTGGGGCCAGCCCATCTCCCTGTTTTAGTCCCTGCGAAATGTTAAAAAAAGTCTGTCCGGTGGTTTTGTATTCGTACACATGCCTGAGTTTCATCCATTGTGCCTTTAATGAGTCTTATTAACTTGTGTGGTATTGCCAATTCAGCCAATATATAGTATAGTTTGTTCCTTTTGACTGAGTCGTATGCCTGTTTGAAGTCTACAAACACGTTGTGAACATCAATATTGTGTTCCCATGCTTTGCTCAAGATCTGTTTTACTGTGAATATTTGATCCAGTGTCGATCTTCCCAGTCGGAAGCCCGTCTGATACTCTCCAATAATATTTTCTGCTAGTGGTTGGAGCCGCTGGTTTATAATATACGTGAGGACTTTATATGCTGTACATAGTAGAGAGATTCCACGGTAGTTTTTGCACTGGAGTTTGTCTCCTTTTTTATAGATCGGGCATACTATACTTTTCTTCCAGTCGTCGGGTATTTTCTCTTCTTGCCATACGTCTCTGATGAGCGCGTGGATGTGACTTGCTAGGTGGTCGCCACCTACCTTATATAGTTCTGCTGGTATTTCATCAACTCCCGGAGCTTTATTGTTTTTCTGGGCCTTAATGGCTTCGAAAACTTCCTCTATGGTTGGAGCTTCTACTCCATTCTCTTCTACGTAGATCATACCCATTTCATCTTCCATGTCTACTTGAGTTCCAAGTAGTGTCTGAAAATAATGCTTCCAGGTTTCTGTGACTTTCTGTTGGTCACTGATTATTTGCTCACTTTCATCTTTACATAGACTTGTTTGAGGTTTATACCCACTTTTTATCTTTTTTAGGTATTCGTAAGCCCCTCTAATTTCGTTGTTTTTGAAATGTTCTTCCATTTTTTCTATTTGTCCATTTTCATAGGCTCTCTTTTTATTTCTACATGTCTTGTCTGCTTTCCGTCTTGCGACTTCAAATAATGTTCGTCTTTCCCGTGTTCTTCTTGTTATGTACATTTTGTGTGCTTCATTTCTTTCCTCGATTGCTTGTCTGCACTCGTCATCAAACCATGCTGCTCTTCTCTCCTTTTTCTTGTTTCCCAGGGTGGACGCTGCTGCTGTCAGTACTGCTGTTTTGATATTAGTCCATTTGCCCTCTATGGAGTGCAGTTCTAGCGTCCTTAACTCATTTGCGACTTCTTGTTCGAACTTCTCTTTACATTCCTGAATCTTCAGTTTTTCCAGGTCCAGTTTGTTTGTTCTTTGTTGTCTTTCATTTCTTTTGCTGTTAACTCTGCATCTAAATTTGGTTTGTACTAAAAGATGGTCTGATCCACAGCATGCTCCTCGTCGTGTTCTCACATCGGAGATACTACTGGCTGCCCTTTTGTCTATCAGCACATGGTCAATTTGATTGGTTGTGGTTCCATCTGGTGAAATCCATGCCATTTTGTGTATGCCTTTATGTGGGAAGCATGTGGAACTTATAACCATGTTTTTACTGGTGGCAAAATTTATCAAAAACTCCCCATTCTCCCTTGTTTCATTGTGCAGAGAGTGTTTTCCTATTGTGCCATAGAACTGCGGTTCCTTGCCTATTTTAGCATTCATATCACCCATTATAATCTTGATGTCATTTTTTGGCGCATTATCATATACTATCTCCAGCTGTTGGTAAAAGCTTTCCTTTGTATGTTGCTCTTGATCTTCTGTTGGACAGTGAATGTTTATCATTGTTAGGTTGAAGAAGTGGGTGCGAATTCTCATATCCTGTGGGTGCGAATTCTCATATTCTACATATCCTTTCACTGACTGCCTGGAAGTCGATGATTTTTGACTTAAAATCATTATCCACCACAAATGCGACTCCACATTCTTTGCTTCCTTGTTCCTACCCACTATATAGAATTATGTGCGTTTTAGTGTCCCTGACACCTTTCCCCAGCCATCTTGTCTCCTGAAGAGCAGTAATCATGATCTTATATCTTTTTAGTTCTTGCAGAAGTGCGGTTTGAGCTCCTGGTCTATTTAGCGTCCTCATATTCCAGTTTCCAAATGCATAGTCCATGTTTCGTACCTTGAGTCATTTCCGAAACTTCCGTCCTGTATTCCGAGGCAAATGTTCAGGTTTCGTAACAGTGTGTTTTTTCCAGGAGTGGGTTGTCAGCCCACTGGCCAACCTTCCTCCTTTATCCGGGCTTAGGACTGGCAGTGGTGACTCCTGAGCTACTCGATTCACCCATTTGTCACCACAGGCGGAGTTCAAGTTTGTGGTTGGTGGTGTCTATATACCTCCACAGTCACCTCGTGAAGTATACAACTGGCATTGTCAAACTGTGGAAAATGTTGTTCAGCAATACTCAGCACAGGATTTCTATATTTTTGGTGATTACAATCTTCCCAATGCAACATGGGAGAATGATGAGTTTGGTTTGATGGTGCATTGTCCTGCAGGTGATCCAGCTGTGGATATTGCTCAAGCCTTTAGTTTTTTAAAATTGTTTCAATGTAATAATATTCCCAATAATCGTGGTGTTTATTTAGATTTAGTTTTTTCTAATATTAGAGAGTTAGTATCTTAAGAGCAAGCGATCCCCTTTTGGGTCCTTCCATCCACCATGTGGGTTATGAATGTTGCTTAATGCTAGATGTGAAAGAAACAAATAGAAATAAGTTGATTTATGATGAGTTGTTTTATGATTTTCGGAATGGTGATTACATAGGGCTTAACAACTTCCTTGCGTCCATAGACTGGCAGGTATGTATAGTTGATGATATTGATATTGCTACAAAATTATTTTATGAAGTCTTTCAATAGGTATTTCTTACTTTGTGCCATTAAAGAAATATATAACTTCAACTTTTCCCAAGTGGTTCTCTGCTGATCTTAGAAGACTGACGCTGGAGAAAAAACATGCTCACTATATTTATGTTAATAATCGTTTAAGGGATAGATGTTGGCATAAAAAATGATCCAAAATCATTTTGGAAGTATATAAATGATAAGCGATCTAGTCACAGCTTATGAACAAGAAATAGCTAATTTATTTATGAACTTCCTCCAAACCGTGTATTCACCTAATAGCAATAACCTTTATGTACCTATCCATCCATTAAACAGCAACGTTAGTACTAATATTTGTCCGTCGAAGATTACCACGACCGATATTTTTAATGCCATATGTGAACTGCCCAATAAGCTTACTGCTGGCCCTAATTATTTATTAAAAAAGTGTGTCTGTACCCTTGTAATGTCGCTTGTTATGTTGTTTAACAGATCTCTGGAAACCTCTATGTTTCCTTCTTCATGGAAAGAAAGTTATATTGTTCCTATATTTAAAAATGGTCAGAAAGACAACATTGAAAATTATCGTAGTATATGTATACAATCTGCAATCCCTAAGCTCTTCGACTGTCTTATAGCAAAGCAACTTTCTTGGTTCTGTAAAGGCTTAATATCTCAATCTCAACATGGATTTTATAGCAAAAGATCCACTGCAACCAACTTGGTTTGTTATCAATCTGATATATTATCTCAAATGGAAAACCGTAAACAAGTAGATTCTATATACACAGATTTTTCCAAGGCATTTGATCGTGTTGATCATCAAATACTATTGGACAAATTAATTAATGTAGGCTTTCATGACACGTTTGTTGAATGGATTAAAAACTCTACATATGGTAGAAGCCAAAGAGTCAAGAGAGGTTGTCATCTGTCTGACAGTATTTCAGTAACATCTGGAGTTCCTCAAGGTGGCCACACTTCTCCACTTCTTTTTAATATCTTTGTTAACGACATCACTTCCTGTTTCCTAAATAGCAAATGTCTAATGTTGGCAGATGATTTGAAATTCTGGAGAGTTATTGATAGCCTAAAAGACCAAGCTCTGTTGCAAGATGACTTAGACAGATTACATAATTGGTGCAATCAGAACAAGCTTCACTTGAATATAAAAAAATGTTGTTTTATAAATTTTTCTCGTAAAGTCAATAGAATCGAAACAAGTTACACTATTAACAATATGCCATTGAATTATGTTTCTTCTATTCGGGATTTGGGTGTTATTTTCGATGAGAAACTTACTTTCTGTGATCACATAAACACTATTTCAATAAAGGCATCTAAGCTTCTTGATTTTGTTACTAGGAATTGCAAGTACCTCTCCATTGATTCATCAAGGTTAGTGTATTGTTGTTTAGTTAGATATATTTTAGAATACTGCTCAGTTGTTTGGTCACCCTATTTTCAGAATAATATTGATACATTGGAAAGAGTCCAGCATAGATTTTTGAGATATTGCGCTTACCATGTTCACACTGCCATTAGAAATCATGATTATTCCTATATTGAACAACAATTATCTTTACCCCCACTTAAGAACCGTCGTGATATATCAGGTGCTATATTTATATATAAGATCATACATGGATTTATTGATTGTCCAAACCTGTTAAATCACATTAAATTATATGTTCCAAACCAAGCTCTACGTTACCACCAGGTTTTCAACATTCCTTTCCACAGAACAACATATGGCATTCATAACCCATTGGATAGATACATGGGGCTATTAAATGAATTTGATTATGATATTTTCAATTTAACTTTATCTCGGTTCAAAAGATCTCTTGCTTTGTGATATATATGTATGGTATTGTTGAATTTTGTTCTAATTATATTTGTATATGTTTAGTATGTAGTGAACTTTAAATGTAACTTTTGTTATTGTTTTAACACTATAGGTAATTTATGTTTTGAAAACTGATATTGTTTGTAATTTAACTGTCAATGGGGTATCCCCTGTTTTAAATAAATAAATAAATAAAAATAAATTTTCAAATATTTTATTACTGTTTATTAATAAATATATTATAGTTAATGAATAACATTAACATTGCATAATTAAATTAAATTTAAAAATCATATTTTAAACAAAACATACTTAGTGGAATAGTTGATTTTTGTAAAAATTCATAGGTGGTCATAATAATATGGCCAGGGACTGTAGATAACTAGAGTTATCTAGTTGTAGCATTCAGTGTATGTCATATTCACGATTATTTCGATTAAACAATAGCTTGATAACTTATCTTGTCAAGTTTAGCACTGAATATTAGGGGCATTTGAGTTTTATCAACTTTCGTCAATCATAAATAAATACTAAACCTGTTTGGAGCGAGTTATGAAGTTTTTACACAATATGGAGGCAAATAAAGTACATCTTGTGAACTAGTTATCTCAAAAACGTCAATTTTGGAGTTATCAAGTTATAGTACTAAGGCAACGATATAATAGACTCGTCCGCTCAGATAGTGACTCAGTTTACTTAGTATCACCATATTGTTGAGTCAGTGCGCTTCATGTGAGAGATTCTCTCATCAAGCGACCACCGGCGTCACCAACTGTGTATAAAAATTAATTTTATTTTTCCCCTTAAAACCTAAAATAATATCCTTTTATGATGTAATAAAAGGCGCCGTGGATGTGGTGGATGATATGAAAATCCAATATTCTATTTCACAGGTTAGTTGTAGATGGTCACTTACCATATATTTTTCAATGGTAAATATTGGCGGCATCAGTAATCACATTTTATATAAAGATATAAATAATAAAACAGAAAAACGTCATGTCTTTTTAAAGCAAATGGCGTTATCGTTGATGAAACCTCATCTTCATTGTCTCGTCTCTCCTCGTCTTTTACAGGTCGGAATAGAAGGCATAAGAGATGAAGATGCTGGTCTTCCTCGTTTTCTACTTACTGAATTGCCCATATTTATTAGGCTTTCGGCAACTCTGGCTCTGGAGTGTAGGAATTTAATTTAATTCTTATTTGGAATATTACATTTGTCGCAGCCCGTCCTATATTCCAGTCAGCTGTTGGTGAGAGCGAAGTCGATCATGTGCATATATATTTAAAAAAAAACATTTTTACCACATAGTGGTGTAAGTAAGGCAACAATACATTACATTATGTTACATTATAATACAATACAAAAACAACTTAATCTTAAATTTAACTAATAACTGCTATACATTTATATTATGTACAAATTTGCTGACTCGCAACCAAAGGTTAATACAGGTCTATATATTGAGTTGAACACATTAATTTTTGTTTTTTGTGTTATTTCTTTTTTATTTATGAATTTATTGCTCATTGCATGGTATAGGTTCATTTTTTTTTAATTCTATTATTAATTTCTGTTTCCTGTCTTCCATTGTCTTCTAATTCTACTCCTAAGTATTGGAATGCTCGTGCTCGTTCTATATTTACTTCTTCCATTTTTATGTTTATCTTCTCTTCTTCTTCCTTTTCCCCATGACCATAACTTTTGTTTTATTTTTATTAATTGTCATTCCATATTTTTTTAGTGTTTCATTCCATATTTCTATATTTCTTTGTAGTTGTTTCTCCTTCTGAAATGTCTACTCTTCTTAAATTTCTATAACCTACATGCATTTTTTTCACTTTTACTTTACATTCTTTAATTATCTCATCCATGTAAATTATAAACAGTGTTGGACTTAATCCTCCTCCTTGTCTTAGTCCCTCATTTGTAGTAAATGATTTTGATGTTCTGTTTTGGCTGATGATATAATTCACATTGTTGTAAATGTTCTTAATTACCCTCGTCATTTTGTTACTTATACCTCTCTTCTCTAATATTTCCCATAATTTTTGCCTTGGTTACCGTGTCACAAGCCTTTTCAAGATCTATGTAAGCCATAATATACATTTTTTTCTCCTGTTGCTGATATTTTTCTATCATTTGCTTGATTGTAAATATGATCCTGGGTGCTTCTGCCTTTTCTGAAACCGCTTTGTAATTCCTCGATTGTGCTGTCAATTTTTCCAATTATTCTTCATAGTTTTCTGGTGTTTTGTTTTGTAAGTATATTTTCTAAGTATGTTTCTTTCTTTTAACTTGTTGTTTTATTTCTTCATTCCACCATGCAGTTTGCTTTATTTTATTGCTCTTTTTACTTGTTCCACATACTTCCAAGGGCGGATCCAGGGAGGGGGCCATGGCCCCTCCCGAGAATGTAAAAAATATAAATTTAAATATTTGCCGTTTAAATGTTTTTAGTTTCAAACACATATTTATATATATACAAAACAGGAGATAAATATGTTTTCTGGACTAGAATTGAACAAAAGCAGTAACGGTAGCTTTAAGAATGACATAGGATATTCTATAATCAAGTATATTCAAATGGGAAATAAGCCACAATTTTACCTAAAAATGATTTTATTAACGTTTCGACGCCCAAGTCGGGTGTCGTTGTATTTTGACAACGACACCCGACTTGGGCGTCGAAACGTTAATAAAATCATTTTTAGGTAAAATTGTGGCTTATTTCCCATTTGAATATACTTGATTATAAAAATGCCACAAGAAAATAGCTTCAGAACAACATTAGGATATTATATAAATCAAAATGTCAATAATTTTACAAAGTGCCAATTGTTAGAACCACCTTGGCAGCCTCAAAATCGTATCAATTCCCATATTCTGTTCACACAAAGAATAAAAAAGAAAAAAGCGTTACTTGGATCACCAGCATTTAGAACAAATAAGTTGGTGGGTACTTTCACACAGTCAAAAGGGATTGTTTTACAAGTATTGCGTTTTATTTTTCTAATGAAAAATATGGTCACAATAAAGGGATGACAGCCCAAAGCCTTGTCCCGAAACCTTTAACATCTTTCGCCAAACTAATGTGCAAAGACGGAGCCATACAAACCCACGAAAAAACATCATACCACAACGAGTACGTTCAACTTGGGCTGAATTTTCTACAAAGTTATCGCAACCCGCAAAAGTCAGTTATTTACCAGATAGACTCTCAAAGGTCTAAACAGATACAAGAAAAAAAGAAAGACTACGACACTAGTAGAGTCCAGTGTTCTTAGATCGACAAAATATTCCTCTGAGAGGCCACTGTGATGATGGCCTTCTGCTTCTGGACGAAGATGCTGGACCTAGCAATAAGGGAAAATGTTAAGGTTTAAAATCACATCAGGAGATAAGACTCTTAAACAACACCTATCCACAGTATCATCCTGAGCAAGATACATCAGTAGCACCAGTAAAATCAATTGATAGCATGTTGTGGTGAAAAAATAATTGAACATATAATAAATCAGGTTTAAAGTGTAAATTATTACTCTGTCATATTTGACGAAAAGACCGACCTACCCCAGGTGGAACAGCTTTCTCTAAATTTGAGATAAATACAGAATAACAACATTCGTGAAGATTTTGTCAAATTCATTGGCGCTTATGAGAACATAAAAATAATTAATGAAAATTAAGAGAGAGGGGAAGAACAAGGCCTGACAGGAGAAGCATTGGGGAAAATAGTATTAAATTTATTGAAATAACTGCACTTGGATTCGAAGAAATGTGTAGGACTAGGTACTGACTTTAATAATACTTTAATAATTATATGTTTTGAATGTATTTATGGCACCCAATAGTGTGTGAAAAGGGCCTTAAAACTCACCGGCGTAACCCTAATTTTTAAAAATTGCCCCCAAATCCCCGGTACCCCTCTGCAAAAAAGTTCATGGCCCCTCCCGAAAATCGGCCCTGGATCCGCCCTTGCATACTTCTGTCGCTGTATTATCTCTTTGAAGCAGTTCCATAATTGTTCAACGTTTTGACCCTCTCTATTTTCTTTAGTATTTTCTAGTTTTTGATTTATGATCATCTGGTACTTCTCAGTATTCTCTGTATTTCTCAACTTATATGACCTAATAGTTTCATATTCTTGCTTCCTTTCTTGCATTTTGTGATTGTTGTTATTATCTGACATATTTTGTTTTATTTTCATTATTACTAAATAGTGGTCACTTCCTATTTCTGGACCCCTTTTAACTTTTGTCTCTATTACGTTTTTCTTGTTATATTTTTCTACTAACATGTAATCAATTATCGATTTTTCTTCTCTACTTTTAACTTCTCTTGTGTACTTGTGTATGTTTTTGTGTTCAAAAAATGTATTTATTACTAAATTGTGCATCATACAGAAATCTAACATTCTTATACCATTGTTGTTTCATGCTGTTTCTCCATATTTTCCTAATACCTCTTTATATTCCTGGTTATTTGCTCCTACTCTGCTATTAAAGTCTCCTGCTAAATATATATCTCCTTTTGCTTATTCCTGCTAATTTTTCCCAGAATTTATCCTTATTATAAGCTGAGTCGTCTTCATTCGAACCATATACAATTATTATTGTTTTTAGATTCTTGCCTTTATCTTTAATTTCAACCGATAGTACTCTCTCTGACCAGGCTTTCCAATTACTTATTTGGGCTGTTAATCTGGTGTGCACTATGCATTAGGGTGGGCCGAAAAAAAATTTTATTTTTTTTTCTTAATGCTATACCGAAAAAAACTTGTCTCTATTATGGGTTATTAAAATGCAAAAAAGAAAAAAAATATATACCTAACCCCCAGCTAGTGCAACGCATCTGAACTTTCGAAATTTCACTAAAATCATGAGTTTTTGTAATTTTTTTTGAACATCCTAATAACTGCATATTGGGCTGCTATAGTGATATCCCTTTACATTAGAGTTTTAAAAATACAATAAATAATTGGATAAGTATAATTTTATTAATCTGAGGTAGCGCAACAGACACGAAAATGACGCATCTTACAGTCGAGTGCAGATGAGCTGTGCGTTCGGGGAATGGGTTGGCACTGAGCCGAGCTTTCCCCACTTATACTCTCTACACCCACAATGCACTGGAAGCAGCCTCAACGATCATGTTTTTTCATGTTCTCTGTTACTCGGCAGTTTACGTCAGCAGATTCGTTTAAACTTACGTGTATTAGCTGTGAGTTGATAGTGCAAACTGTTTTTATAATTTTTTGAGTGAAGTTTGAGTTTAAATTCACGTGCGTGATGGCTGCCAAGAAAATAACTCGCAGTGATTTTGATTGCCCATTGTTTGGCTACCCGAGAGAATTGCCTGTGAGTAAGCTTCCAACTTTCCAAGATGTCCTTCGGAGCTGTTTCCACGAACAGTACCTTCTAGCATTAGAAAGTAACAAGCCTGTAAGTTTCTCTCAGATATCTAATATTGTCGCTCCAAAAGTAAAAGCCGTCTTTGACAAAGCATCAATACCAACAGTGACGCCCTACAGAATTGTTCAATTAATAAATTCATATTACGTTAGCTACCGTAATCTAATGAAGTCCTTTAAGCGTGACAAGGAAAAAGACAAGTACAAAGAGAAAATTGAGGAATTCAAACAAAAGGCTTTATCACTCTTTGATGTATCTGCATGTAAATGTAAAATAGCATACTCCTGCAACTGCAAAAAGGTCCCGGAGATCTGTGAGTGCCCTATATCAATTTCATGTAAATGTGAAAAAGATAAAAAAATTCCGGTGCTTGAACTTAAGTTTATGTATTTCCAAAGAAATCTTGGACAAGGAAAAATTGGAAATTTAGACAAGAAGGAGTCGAAAAAAATTACCAAAAGACTGCAACGTAAAGAAAAAAAAATCAGGTTATGTCGTCTAACATCCCGCTAGTTTCACATTCGCAGCCTTCATGCTCTAAGGATGCAACAAAACCAAGAATAGCTTCAGATGGAAGCTCAATGGAAGAGTCTGATAGTTCCGGTGACAACTATATTCCTATTCCGAGCAAACAACCGTGGCAAATGTGGATACAATTAAAAAATACCGCGTTGGCCAGTGACTGATTTGGTGGTTCGGACAGGGCAACAGCTGCTATTGCCTCCAGTGTAATGCATGACGTTGGTCTTGCAACGAAAGAGGATGATTCCCTCATAAAAAAAAAGTGGCAGAAAACTAAGGAGCCAGCTCACCTTAACTACTACAAAATGATTAGAAATTATACAACATTAGCATATGAGAACGAAAAAAAAGCCTTCTTTCAACACAAACTGAATGTGGGTGGAATAAAAAATGCTTGGAAAAACTTAAAACTCCTTAATATTGGGAAGAATGAACACACAATTCCAGAAATTTTAAAAGAACCCTATGAGATTAATCAGTATTATACATCATGCATCCCACAACTACCAATCAATCAAAATACAATTGACTATTACTTAAATACTGTACCTAATCGAGAACTTTTCTCCTTTACTCCAGTACCCTGTGATTTAGTGCAAAAACTGTTATATACTCTGAAATCTAATGCTTTAGGCTCAGACGGTTTGAACTTAAAAATGTTACTTCAATGTTGCCCATTAATCATTCCTTATATAACACATATAATGAACTGTTGCCTCTCTAATAACTATTTTCCAGATGAATGGAAAAAAGCATTAATTAGACCCATACCTAAATGTAACAATCCAACCGAATATAAGGATCTACGACCTATCAGTATCTTGCCAACTCTATCAAAAGTGTTAGAACGCATCATGGAAATGCAGCTTCGCGATTATATTTCTAATAATACCATCTTAACTGATTTTCAGTCCGGGTTTAGGCCATTTCATAACTGTGAAACAGCACTCCTTAAAATAACTGATGACATTTTGAGAGAAAGGGATGTGGGTAAAGTTACCATTTTAGTTTTGATCGATTTCTCTAAGGCATTTGACACTCTTAATCATTCGCTACTTTGCGCAATTTTGCAGTCAATAGGCTTTTCCGTGGATGCATTGAATATGGTTGAGTCTTACCTGCGCCATAGGAAACAGAGCGTCAAAGTAGATGAAAGGTGCTCTGATTTTTTAAACATCTTGTCAGGGGTGCCTCAGGGTTCAATTTTAGGTCCAATCTTATTTACTTTATACACCACCAATATTGGGACTTCTCTGAATACCTGTAATTTTCATCTATATGCAGATGATACACAAATTTACCATTCATTCTACCCGGTTGACAGCGCAAGTGCTATTGAGACTGTTAATCAGGATATTAAATCATTAGTTGATTGGGCAAGAAATCATGCATTAAATATAAATTCTAAAAAAACTAATCTGGTGGTTTGTGGTCCTAGCCGGTTATGTCTGGAGATGAGTAACACCATTGAAATAGTTGTTGATAATGAAATCATTAAACCTGTAACTAGTGCTAAAAATCTGGGTTTAACTTTAGATAATCACCTAAAATTTACAAAACATATTAACACCTGTGTGAGTAAAGCATTTCTCAGTTTAAGAACAATTTATCATAATCGCCGCTATCTATCTTACAAGATAAAAAGAATACTGTGTGAAAGTTTGGTTTTGTCTAAATTTAACTATGGTGATGTTGTGTACGGGCCTTGTATTAGTTCAGATGACAGGAGAAGAATTCAGGTGGTTCAAAATTCGTGTCTTCGTCTTATCTGTGGTGTAAGAAGACACCAGCCTATTTCTCACAAACTAAAACACGTAAAATGGTTGAGCATGGAAAGGAGAAGATATCTACATGCTGCTTGTCTATTCCATAAAATCATCAAAAACTCATTACCAGCATATCTTTTTAAAAAAGTTATATATAGAACTGACATACATAATGTTAATACAAGATATAAAAATACAATTACAGCTCCACCACATCGTACAGAACAATTCAAAAACTCATTTACATATCAAATATCAAAAATATATAATGGATTAGCAAAAGAATTAAAATTAAAGTCGATTGTATCTTTTAAGAAATCTCTTAAAACTAAATTGCTAACTGAGTAACACATCTGCCATAGTTAATGACCTGTTATGTAGCATGTATAGACTATGTGATAGTTTTTTTACAATATTTAATTACAAAATGTTCCTATTAGTCACGGTTTTTAAAATGTTACAGAACATGAAAAAAATATATATATATATATATTTTTTTTCTCTTGCTTAAGATGAAAAGCAGAGGTGCTGATTTCTTGAACTCAGTACCAACTGATCTTCGGCATTTTTTCTTTCTTGTTGTTATATTATGCATTTATATTTTGTATGTTTTTGTGTACTGTATGTACTTGAAGGAAAAATAAAGACCTTTATTATTATTATTATTATTATAATTGATAAGAATAAGGTTAGGAGGGAAAAAAATTTATGCAGATCAAATCTCCAAGATACGATAAAAAAAGAACCAAACTTGATACAAGGGCTATACTTTGATGGTCGAAAGGATAAAACTTTAAAAATTGATGAAGTTAATAACAAGTGTTTCAGAAGAAGTGCAAAAGAGGAACACTTTTCAATTATTAAAGAACCTGGCTCGATTTATGTTGGCCATGTGACGCCATCTACTGGAACTTCGAAGGACATTGCTAGTGCTATATTGGACTACTTGAATGAGTCAAATTTTTCGCTCGATGAGCTTGATGTAATTGGATGCGATGGTACCGTCACAAATACAGGCTGGAAAACCGGTGTAATTCGCACAATCGAGGAAAAAATAAAAAGACTGCTGCAGTGGGGAGTTTGCCTTTTGCATTTGAACGAATTGCTGTTCAGGCACTTGTTTCAAACTTTGGACGGTGAAACGACTGGCCCAAAATCTTTTAGTGGTCCTATTGGCTCACAACTCAGAAATTGTGAAAAACTTCCAGTAGTAAAGTTTCAAATCATTGATTGCGATATTCCAGACATCGATAGCAAAATCTTAAGTAAAGACCAACAATATCTCCTGGATGTAAGTTTGGCTATCACGTCAGGCACCTGCACAATAGACTTCGCAATTCGTGAACCAGGTCCTATCTCCCATTCCCGATGGCTGACAACAGCGAACAGAGTTCTTCGTCTTTATATGAGCGTTGAAAGTCCCTCTGAAGAACATCTTATTTTGGTACAATTTATACTTAAATCTTACATGCCTGTATGGTTTAAGATAAAAAAAAGTAAGTACCTTACAGATGGACCAAAACATGTTTTTAATTTAATAAAATCTTCACGATTCCTTCCAGAAAACTTGATAAAGGTGGTTGATCCAGTAATTGAAAGGAATGCGTTTTTCGCGCATCCAGAAAACTTGCTCCTCTGTATGATTGTTGATGAAAGGGCCCATATCAGAGAGTTGGGGCTTAGAAGAATCATAAAATCAAGGACTGCAGCTTCCAATAAAAAGCTAGTCCGAACTTTTAAACCCTCAAAACTCAACTTCCAGGCAAACGAATATTATGAAATTATTGATTGGCCTACTACTGCTATTTCTCCACCACCGTTGTTGCGAAGAGTATCTGACGAAGAAATGTGGGCCAAAATTTCAACTGCCAACACGCCAGAAGAATGGAATTTCCATAAATTTCCGTGTCACACGCAAGCGGTGGAGCGCTGTGTGAAATTGGTAACTGAAGCCTCCTCAAAACTCGTTGGTGCCAAGAACAGAGATGGATTCATAAGAACAACGCTGCTATCAAGAGCTTCAATGCCAAGTTTTTCAAGCAAGCAAGATTTTAAAGTTCCAAACATTTAACGGACTATTCTGTGAGTCTGGGAATTGACAATTCGTAAATTTTGTAATTTTGTAATTAATAAACTCATTTGGATAAATGTAAATTGCCTATTTACCAACATTATATTTCTAAAAATAACACATGAGTAGTGGGTTTAAAAAAATTAGTTGCTGCACTACACTATAAAAGTGGTTAGCACTCGAAAAGTGATCAATTAACTATATTGAAGGCCTTGCGCTACCTAAAATTAAAAAAAAAAAAGTAATATTTCAATAACTCATTGTGTTTTTATAACTATAATATAAATGATTTTCATTATAGCAGTTCAATATCTAGCTGTTTGGATATTTAAAAAAAAATGGTAAAATCCTGTGATTTTAGTGAAATTTGGAAAGTTCAGATGCGTTGCGCTAGCTGGGGGTTAGGTATATATTTTTTTTCTTTTTTGCATTTTGATAACCCATAATAGAGACAAGTTTTTTTCGGTATAGCATTAAGAAAAAAAAATAAAAATTTTTTTCGGCCCACCCTACTATGCATCCCACCCCTGCCGCTGCTCTCTTGTTTTCTTTTATTCCGCTATATATTAAGACATGATCATTTTCACTTTTTACCATTCCTTGTCCTTTTTTCTTAGTTTCAGTTATTGTTAGTATATCTAGTCCTGTTTCTTCAAACTCCATCTCCAGTTCTTTTTCTTTGCCTTGCATACTTGTAATATTCCAGGTTCCCAGCTTCCACATTTCTTTTCTGTTCTCCTTGTTTCTTTCTTCCTCTTTTCATTTTTGTCCTTCTCTTTCCTGTCGTTTATGATTTATTGTACTTGTATCCTTATCCATTGCCATGTTCGTTCTTCGTTACCTTATGTTCCAATCTATCATTTACTCTTAGTTTTTTGTTTGTTCTAGTTTTCTTTCGTTCCTGTTCCATTTCCATTCTTCCTTTCCTTTAGTTAGTTTGTTGGTCTTCCTCGTTTTCTACTTACTGAATTGCCCATATTTATTAGGCTTTCGGTAACTCTGACTCTGAAGTGTAGGAATTTGATTTAATTCTTATTTGGAATATTACGTTTGTCGCAGTCCGTCCTATATTCCAGTCAGCTGTTGGTGAGAGCGAAGTCGATCATGTGCATAATAACACGCAATGTCCACTTTGGCGATCTAATAAATATATTCTATAATAATTAATCATCTGGTATATTAGATCAACTCCGCCCATTCCAGAATTATAATCTTTGACAATTTTAGGTTCATTAACATCTACAAAAAACAAGAGTCTTGTTTGTCCTATACTAAATTCCCCTCACCAACATAATTGGAGACTAACTTCACAGTTTTTGTATCTAACCACTTGACTAGCATCACATATTTTTCTCTATTGACGACTTCATCTACAGCACCTCTCGGTAGTTTCAGCATTTAAGTGTCTGGTAATACAGGAGGTTTGTAAAATCTGTCTATTCAAATAGTCCCTACAGCATATATTTTCTTGGCTAATAATATTTCTAGTAATTCGTAGGATGAGAAATAATTTTGTTTTAATTTATAATTTGTGGCCTTCACTGTTGGAAATTCTTTCGGCTAGTTGAAGAACAATAGATACCACTCATCCATGTTTTGTTTTATTATCTGTATTGAGTTCAGTAGATTTACCCCGATAAAAAAATAAAATCAAAAGCCTGACCACTTTATTTAATATTTTTTTGTAAGTTTATTCCTTAAGGACAGGGCTTTCCATTCGCATATTGTTTTATGGAAAGTTTTCCTATGCAAGGAATTATTTGTTCATCTACAATAAGTACTTTCTCAAGTTCAAGCTGCAAACATCTAATTCTTACAGTGCCAGCAGCGATGATAGGACAAACTTTATAAAATTTATCTGTATCACCTTCTGGCTTTTCCAAATTGTTCACTATATGTAAACATGTTTCAAGCTGGGAAAATACGTCCCTAGACCTGTTATCTGGGAACATTCTAATACCAAGGCTTCTTTCCAAGTACATCATAATTTTGAGAAATTTTATTTATTTATTCGCACCACCCCAAAATATGTCCTTAGAAACACTATATGCACTGTATACTACACAAACTCACTATAAAATTCCACCTTAACCCTGATAAAACAAGAAGAAAACAAAATAAAATTACCTAAAATAAGGTCGAGTAGGTAACAACACTGGCTAGAAATGGCATGCGCTGGAGTGTATGACTTGTCATCAGGCGTGACATCAAGCCAATACTGGATGGAGCGTTCTTGAAATTTAAAGTAATTTTAGATTTCTAATGACGTTTTTGTATAGACAGTCTTTTTTAATTTTATTTATAGTTAGACAATTATCCCTAGGGTGTTTCTTGATCGTTTTACATGTTTGAAATGACTATTTAATTTTTTGTGAACATTCCCATTGACTGTGTGTATTTGCAGGTTCAATACAAATAAAACTATGAAAAATCAAGTACACAAATGACGTATGGTCACAACAATCAAATGAAGAATGCCTGATGCAGCTTTCCATACTTAAAAATACAAATCTGGGATTCCCCTTACACCATGTAAATGTATCCACAACTACTAAGAAATGTAAGTAATATATTGTCCTTTTCATGACCATTTTTCAGTGCGTAACAAATGATAGGAAAAAGGGTAAGTCTGTGATAATACACATTTATGACATTTATTCTAACATGACATTTTAGTTAAATCGGACAGTCGTCACATTTTATTTTCAATTTGGAATAAAAACAAATGAAATGTGTTTCTTGCATTTAGAAAATGGTGTTTTCTTTGATTTGTATAGTCTTATAAATTATACAGATTATATTTGTAATATTATTATCTAATTAAAAAAAAATTATTTTTTATTATGGCGCCATCTATCGAACTAGAATAACTAGAATAAATGTTATAAAAATGTCACTGACGAAATGTAATCACTGACGTGCCTTTTTTTCTGTCACATACAATTTAATGCGTTAGAAAGAAATCGAAAAACTGTGACGCACTGAAAGATGATCATGAGAAATACTGTACTTAGTTTTTAGTTCACAACTAGGCATTAATCCTATTCTTAATTTTTCTTTGTGTTTTGTGTTACCTAACTGCATTTTAATACCTCAGTTCCTTAGAGAAATAATTCAAAATTTAGAGTTGAGAAAATCTCATTCAAAAATTTCACAAAAGTGTGTTCTTTTTCTTCTTTCTCATAATCCTTAGTGTCCTTCAGGGCGTCGGATGTAGGGTTCTGCCTTTTATCCATTTTTCCATGCACTTTATTGGTGGCCAGATTCTTCATGTCTCTTATAGTCATGTCTCTCTTTTCACCTATCCGCTGGGTGCGTTAACTACCTACTAAGCAAAGGTTACAAACTTTTGTGAACCATTCTATTTTGTATAATAAAAATGGTACAGTGGAACCTCGATTATCCGTCAGGGCACCGGACCAAGGGTATGACGGATAATTGAGAAGACGGTTAACAGAACATTAAAAAAAATAAAAATTCATAGTACCCACATATAACTCTCAAATTGTATTTGTATGTTTTATTTGACAATATAAGGGGGATTTATGTTAAGCGTCGTTTAAACACAACGATAAGTCACAGCAACTAGTTGTGATGACAAGTTGAAACACTGTTTAGACGCTCCGATTCAATGCGATACCACCTTCAACCCAACTCCAACTTTGATAAGTTGTGCGATGCACCGTTTACACACAATGATAAGTTGCAACAACTCGATTGACCTTGATAAGTTGTTTGATTTATCGCTGTGTTTAAACGTTCCTTTAGTACAGTCGAATCAATTTGATTTAAAATATTCCGAAATCTTTGTTTGTTTTATTGTTACATACTTCACATTTTGCAACGGCTAAATTTCTTAATCGACGTAAAATCATCAAATCTAATAATTATTGTGCTGTGCGCTTTTATTTTCGGTTTGCGATTCTAAAAATAAAACTCTAAGAGCACGGCATATTAATTTATCATTACATACCTATTTAAATTGAAATTTAATCCAGAGCCCTGAATAAAAACAAAAATTATTTATGTACATAAAAAATGCGGTGGTGGCATAACTGCACGTGTACATTTCAACGAATTTCGTTTGGCTTATCGCTATGCTCAAACAAAATGAATTGATGACTAAATTTTTACTTTTGTAGTCAATATAACTTATGTATGGACCCTGACGGTTAACAGAGGTGACGGTTAATAGAGAGATGGATAATCGAGGTTCCACTGTAATATGCTTTGCCCCGGATTGTATAGTGAAAGATAGATATCGTCTGTGATTCTGCAAAACCTCATATGAGAATTTTTTTCAGATTTTAGTTTTTTGCCCTGTCAGTAACTCCGTTAAAAAATACACATGTTAACGAAATGAAAATGTCAAGAAACCTAATTACGTAGTTACGAAATGACATTTTCATTACTTTACCATGTGTATTTTTTAACGGAGTTTCTGACAATGCAAAAAACTAAATTCTGAAAAAAAAAATTCTCATACGAGGTTTTGCAGAATCACCGACGATATGTAGATTCTTTATGTGGTTCAAAAAAGAGGTGGATTTCATTACTAAGGAAAAAAATATCGTGAAGAAATTCATATAAATATATAGTGATTCACAGACGGAAAACAGGGAACTATCTGTCTGTTCTTTCGTTTGCTCTTGCCACTTTGGGAATTCTGACCAACAAAATGGCCCAACAATTTTTGAGCACAAGGGTTTTTTGACAAACAATCAACCGATTATTTTGTGTATTTGTGCAACAGTTCTGTGTGTTATGATATTCTGTGTGGATATGTTTTCCTAATAATCAGCTTTTTGGGTTGAATTAGTTCTATGTATTGTGTGTTGCATATGTGTAGTACTATGTTCTTTAACAGTAAAATATTGCAAAACCTCTAGATTTTAAAGAACCGTTTGGATTGACATGAAATTTAGCATACACATAGCTAACAAGTCAAAGAAAAAAGTGATATTATGCTGATGTGTGCTTTTGCCCTGGGGTGAGTTTCACCCTTTCTCAGAGGTGAAAAAATATAGGTCCAAAATAAGTCCGTAATTCGATAAACTGACTAATTCTATGCAACTTTTGTTGCATAGTTTTTTCGTCAAGTCAATACCTTTTGAGTTATTTGCGAGTCAATATGTTAATTTTTCAACAAAATAACCACGTTTTCAGACCGTTTTTCGCAAATAAATCAAGAAGTAAATATTTTGTCGAAAAAAATATTCTTAGCAAAAATATAGCATGTAAAAAGTGAAAAAAACGGTATATGTATTAGATATTTAGACCTAGTATAAGTAGTTATATTATTGATGATCAGGTTATCTACATTTTGTGGTTTTTTGAGAATATCATTTATTTCGTTTTCTTGAGATTCATTTGCAGTCCATACCGTTCACATGCATTGTATACATGTTGTATTATGTACTGTAGATCTTCCATGTCACTTGCAAATATGACCGTATCGTCCGCATATCTAATATTATTAATGCTATTTCCGTTGACCAAAATACCTTCCACAATATCCAATAAAGCTTCTTGAAATATCACTTCACTGTAGACGTTGAATAAGAGTGGTGAAAGTATGCACTCTTGTCGAACTCCTCTAAGCATACTTACTTCCTCTGTTAGTTCTCCTTCGACTCTTACTCTTGCTTTCTGATTTTGATACAGATTCGATATAATTTGTAGATCTCTATGTTTTAGCTTTTCATGTTGAACTCTGTCAAAAGCTTTTTTAAAATCTATGAAGCAAGCATATATGTCATGAAAACTATTAAAATTAGAAAGATTCAATATCTGGGTCATATAATGAGGGGCGAGAAGTACGTATTACTTAGGTTAATTATGCAAGGGAAGAGAAACCCAGGACGACGTAAAATATCCTGGCTAAGAAATTTAAGAGAGTGGTTCGGTTGCAACTCATTAGAATTATTCAGAAGTGCGGCCAATAAAATTAAAATATCGATGATGATTTCCAACCTCCGATAGGGGAAGGAACCTGAAGAAGATAAGTAGTTATAGCTAAAGAAAAATAAGTTCATATTTGTCAAATTCCACGAATATTTTAACATGAAATAACCAAAAAATTAAGCATTTTTTGGGGAAAACTTATGACAACTTTTTTAAAAAAGCGTTTTAAAAGAGCTTTATTTTTGTTTTATAAAAAAATTTCTAGCATCAAAAAGTAAACAAGTTAAGCTCAAAATAAAGTTCATCCCTTTTTTTTTGGTAAACAAATCGGGGAAAATCACCCACTAATTAGCATCCTAAATGAACTTATTCGTTATCATCTCAAAATTGCTTTACTGGTGTATATACAGTGATAAGCGCGCTAATACCGTGCAAGATAGCGCAAGACATGGAAAACACATTAAATTGTGAGATAACAAGAAATAAAACTAGAGTAGAGTTGTTACATTTAGCGATAGTAACATATAAATTGACATTATATTGATTGTTTCCCACCTTTAGATGTATCAGAGGAGTATGTTAACTAAAACTGTCACTGTGACAGTGGCATCTCTCAAACTCGTCCGATACGTCTAAAGGTGGGAAAACAATCAATATAATGTCAATCTATAAGTTACTATCGCTAAATTTAACACCTCCACTATGTTTAGCTCTTTTTATCTCACAACTTAATATGTTTTCCATCTTTTGCATTATTTTGCCGGTTATTAGTGCGCTCATAGTGCGTATACAGTGCCGGCAAAAAAATCTTTACATTGCCAAATAAATCACCAAATGTGAAGACAATTTGCATGCGTTCTGTCTGTGCTTGGAGGGGAGGGTAGGGGAGGGGGGATAGCGTACTTGCGACGGCAATTATCTGTAGTTTACGGACCATATGGCTTATTTAGGGTATTCTGCGCGTTTGCACTGTAAACAGTTGGCTTTTTGCGGGTAGTCAGTGTTAAACTTCGTCTCATTTACCGCATAAAGTTTGAAATCGTCAAATTCTAAATTGAACTGACAAATATGGGTCGAAAGAAACTCACAAAAGAGAAGGTTCGTGCTTTAACTATGGCTTATTTAGGGTATTCTGCGCGTTTGCACTGTAAACAGTTGGCTTTTTTAAACTTTGTCTCATTTACCGCATAAAGTTTGAAATCGTCAAATTCTAAATTGAACTGACAAATATGGGGTGGAAAGAAACTCACAAAAGAGGAGAAGGTTCGTGCTTTAACATTACTGGAGAAAGGGGACTCTGTAATTACCGTAACACGTGATATTGGTGCTTCAAGAGAGGCTATTTATCAACTGAAACGTTGCAGCCGAACGTTTCAGTTGATAAATAGCCCCTCTTGAAGCACCAATATCACGTGTTACGGTAATTACAGAGTCCCCTTTCTCCAGTAATGTTAAAGCAAGAACCTTCTCCTCTTTTGTGAGTTTCTTTCGACCCATATTTGTCAGTTCAATTTAGAATTTGACGATCTCAAACTTTATGCGGTAAATGAGACGAAGTTTAACACTGACTACCTGCACAAAGCCAACTGTTTACAGTGCAAACGCGCAGAATACCCTAAATAAGCCAAGTGGTCCTTAAACTACAGATAATTGCCGTCGCAAGTACGCTATCCTCCCTCTCCTACCCTCCCCTCCAAGCGCAGACAGAATGCATGCAAATTGTCTTCACATTTGGTGATTTATTTGGCAATGTAAAGATTTTTTTGCCGGCACTGTATTGTTTATATAATATGATCTATATATTTTATCAGTTCTTATTTTTGAAAGGGCTGTAGTTGAAAGGGCTTGAACGAGTCACTAATCATGAGTGTATGCAAATTTAAACCAATCTTTGTCTTACAGAAACAAAAAATCAAGATATTCAGAAAAGCACAATATATTCAGAGCACAAGAGGTTCACGAACATAGTAGATATGTGCCTTGAGATACCTACGCCAAAATAAATCTATCTCTCGACAATAACCTGTATTAAATTTAATTGAGTTAAAGTATCTTGAGATTCTAGAATGTTTCTTTCAATCGTGATTCACAAATTTTAGTAAAAGAAATCCCTCCTATTTTAAAATTGTCCGCATACAGTATGTCGAGTGTCACTCGACAGTGGAGCTGGTGGACCAAAATCAGATGGTTTTCTCAAATATGTCAGATTTTTGTCCCTCCCAGAGTCTGTAGAAGTGATACCCTATCAGTGTGAGATTCTAAATTTTTAATTGTACTCACCTGGAGTAAATTCGTTTTTGTTTTCAAATCTGACATACCACCAGGACCATGGGCAAAAAAGCAACAAAGAAAAAGCTGATTTATTCGCTGAGCATCTAACTGAAGTCTTCAAGCCACACGACAATGACCAAGTACAAGAAGTAGAGCAGGAACTAGCCTTACCAATTAATCAACGAGAGCGACTAACTTTAATTACACCGAAGGAGATCAAAGCTGAAATTAATCATTTGAATGAAAAGAAGGCACCAGGCACTGATCTCATAACAGCAACAATGCTAAAACAACTTCATAAAAAAGGTATAATGAAATTATTGTACATATTAAATGCAATCTTAAGACTTAATTATTGGCCTATATCACTAAAAATTGCCCAAGTAATTATGATACCGAAACCTGGTAAAGCTTTAACGGATGTTTCATCATACCGCCCAATAAGTCTACTGCCAATAATGTCAAAACTTCTTGAAAAGCTGTTGCTTAAAAGAATTATGAGCGACCTAGAACTCCAAAACTGGATCCCAGAACACCAATTTGGATTCCGGCAAGATCATTCTACAGTGCAACAATGCCATCGCATATCAAATGTAATTAAGAGGATCGGTACGTTTTTTCGGCTGCAATGCTAATCAAATGGGGATTCATTTTTTTCGAATCCTGAGAAAACTAATAAGTATTTTTACGTTATTTATTAAACTCTTTGTCTGGTATTCTTCTTTTTTCGCAATTTTCTCAATGACATTTGCTTTGTCATCTCGTTGAAATCCTGTATCCCGTGTACAAATATTGGTGGAGGTTTTGGTATTTTGTTGGTTTCTGCATTTCCAGTATTTTCTTCTGTTTCTTTTGACAGAGTTTGGAATCGGTTACCTGTTTCAATTTCGCTTGCATTTTGTTTATTGTTATGTATTTTCTTCCTTTTATTGCTTCTCATGACTTGCCATGCGTTTTTACTGTTTGTCTAACTTTCTTCTTCATCTTCGCTGGTTGACGTCATTCTTTGAAAGTGAGTTTTTCTATCTTCGAGATTTGCACAATTTTTACTATATGTCGGTATTTGCTGCTGGACTGGTTGAGAGTAATAGTTTGTATTTACTGTCTGCATGCAGTAGTATGATACTGTTGTTGCATTGTTGGCATATTCATGTTCAATGAATTTTCTGGTTGGTTCATCATTGCTGGCTACCACTGTAGCTGCTTATTGTTTGTTTGTGGCATTTGTAGATTTTTTGGATCACTCTGTATAATGTTTTGTTGATAAATTAGCTGTCCATATTTGAGCCCGATAAGACTCCCCAAAGGGTGCATTTTATTTGGTTTTTTCACTTATCGCTAAGAATATAACTAGAATTCTGAATCACCGGTTTTTCGGACCGCTTTAACACGATGACGGACAGTGCGTCAAATGCATGCAAGTGTTGTGGACACTATTGGGACCGTGCAAGTTCGGAAAAGCGACACCTTTCATAGCTCAGCAACATTTTTCGCACTTTTAATTATATTGACCAATTATATGAGTCCTGGTTGCTGGATACTTGTCAAGGCCATAGCCCAAAAAATTATAAGAAAAAAAAAAGAATTTTGAGGTTATGTTATTAAAAGGTAAACAATTGTCAAAATGTCGAAACCCAAAAGACTCCCATTTTCAATCAAATAAATGTTTAAAAGTAGTAGTTGTAGTTATTAGTAACTTGACCCCAACTTACACCCCTATACAAGTTGTGCACTATATCAAAGAGAGGCTAGGCATTAAGGAATACATTAGATGTTACACACTCCTTAAAGATGCCGACACAGCAACTGGCTCTTCGTTCAAAATAGGTATAAAATCTAGAACAGCTATTAACCTATTATTTAATAAGGAAATTTGGCCACCTGGTGTTAACATCAAATGGTCTATAGAATCATCCAATTTTGAACCAACGCTTTCATCTGAGTCACATAAGAATCCGAAGAATCTCAGAAGTCCTGTCACCTTGGAAAATCCAATTACCAATTCTCGCAAGAACAAAGATGAAGTAGAAAACACAAACATAAGTACAGACAAGCAGGCCATCGAAGTTTGTAAATCTAAGAATCCGTTCCATTCGCCTGTAAATTTCATTAAGAAGGATACTTTAGAACCTTCGATAATTCTGGATCCTTTGACCCCACCAAGAGTTAGATTAACCAATAACTCGAATAGTCGATATCTTCTAGCCAGATTAAGGGAACCGGATATCTTAAAAGCCATTAAACTTCATCTTGCTTATCTACACGACCAACCAGCTTCAGTGTTTTACGATGGATTTACCAATACAAGCGTTAAACTCTTTTTGGCTTCCGAGGGACTTCCCACTAGGACTGAAGATCTACGACGAATTCTGCTGGAATTTAACAATGCCTATGGGATTGGTCCAGATGAGGTGGAAGCTGATCTTGATGCTTACAGATCCTTTCTCACTTCTGAAAGAATTATTCACCTGCAGAAATCAAGGGAATGTCACCGAAATTACTATTCCGCTGCCTCTCCAAAACGAAATTTTTAAACATCACGACGTGTTCTGAGGGACTAGAATCCTCAAATTGTTTTAGTGATAACAACTTTAGCATGGTTCTGATTAATATTCGTTCTATAAGGTACAAAACTGATGAATTATTTTTGTTCCTAGAGGAATTAGGATTTCCCCCGGTAGTTGCGGTTACAGAGCACTGGCTTGAAGTCAACGAGCCTTTTTTTGTAGAAAAATACACCACAATTGCTAGGTATGATCGTCCAAGCTCAGCTTACGGAGGCACCCTAATTCTATCTACGAGCAATGATTTTTCTTCGGTAACAAAATATGACTTTCTGCTAAGTGAAGCCTTCTTTGAGTTTTCGTTAATTTACAATAAGAATCTTAATCTTTATATTATTTGCATTTATAGATCACCTAACTCTTCCGTGGAACTATTTTTTCAGAACCTGCTAAATTTGTTAGATGACCTGCCCCATAAAAGTAGAAAAATTTTATGCGGGGACTTTAACATTGATTATGCTGCTGCTAGTGCTACACAAATATCCTTGGTCAACATATTTGAATCGTATGGTCTAACAATGCACGTTGATTCTCCTACAAGGATTACAAAAACTTCATCTACCATAATTGATTATACTGTCTCAGATTTTTCATCTCTTGATGTCCACTCTACAATTATTAATGCTGGACTATCTGATCATGAAGCAGTTTATACGAAGTTTAATATCTTGAGCAAACCCTCCTCGAAAACCCGACGTTTAGGCAGGATTTTTTCCACCCGGAACTTTCGTAATTTCCAAAATTTATGCTTAACCTCTGAGTGGCGCTTTCCTGCTATGGACGTGGATAATAATTTTAGTACTTTTTTGGATAAGCTTGTCCGTATCTTCAATAAAGCATTTCCTTTAATTGCAATTAAGCCAAAACATCGCAAACCCTGGACTACTAAAGGTATCCGAATATCTTCCAAGAATATGCGTTCTCTTCTCTATATCAGGAAATTTACTACCAACGTTTCTATCACTGAATATATCACCAAGTACAGGGCAACCTATCTTAAACTTATAAAATCAGCTAAAAAAGACTACTACCATAACCGTTTGGTAAGCTCAAAAAGTGTTGCAAAAGAAACTTGGTCCATAATAAACGATCTTTGAAATAAAACCCACACTGCTAAAACAATTTCCCTTCCAGACCCTGAAAATCTAAATGAATACTTTGTTAATGTGAGTAAAAATATTACATCAACTATTTTGCCACAACAAGATCCCATTGCTTATCTCCCTAATTCAAGAAAGGTCTCGAATTCATTCTTTATAAAACCAGTCGATAAATCTGAACTGATCCAAACAATCAATAGTATCAAAAGCAAATCCTCCTGTAGTACTGATGGTCTATCGATAAAAATTTTTTCTAATCTCCCAGAAAATGTGTTAGAAGTCCTCATCTCACTAATTAATGATTCCTTTGAGAAAGGTAAATTTCCAGAGTGCCTGAAGACAGCCATCATTATTCCCCTTCATAAGGGTGGTGAAATATCTAATACCTGCAATTATAGACCTATTGCACTACTACCGGTACTCTCCAAAATTATTGAGAGACTCATAAAAGCCCGACTTATGTCCTTTCTAGTTGAAAACAACATTTTATCACAAAATCAGTTCGGCTTTTTAAATAATAAATGCACCACTGATGCCATCTTTTCTGTACTACATGAGGTTTATCAAGCACTGAACAATAATCTTCACACTGCCACCGTTTTTTGTGACTACGCCAAAGCTTTTGATTGTGTAAATCATAACATTTTGATAAGAAAACTAAATTTCTACGGAATTCGAGGTATTTCTTTAGATTGGTTCCAATCTTACTTGGATGATAGGAAACAACTGGTTAGAGCAAATGATACAGACTCTAGTCTCAAAAACATTGTATGTGGGGTACCTCAAGGTTCAGTATTGGGTCCTCTACTTTTCCTTATCTTTATTAATGACATCACTAGTTTAAAAATCGATGGAAAAATCTTTCTTTTTGCTGATGATACCAGTATCACTTGGAGCAACTCAAATATTGCAACTCTTCATGCTACTATAACTTCTGATCTACTTACAATAAAAACCTGGTCTGACTCTAATTTACTCTCGTTTAACGTAGATAAAACAGTAGCATTGTCTTATAAAGGAGTCCTTCAACCCTTACCTCTTAATAACAGCCAGATCAGTACCGTTGATTCTGTGAAATTTCTTGGTATTTTTTTAGACAGCAACCTTAAATGGTCCCACCATATCGATTTGTTAAGGAAGAAACTATCCTCAGCTTGCTATGCTATAAGATCTGTTTCGAATGAACTCAATTTAGCATCTTCCAAAATAACATATTTTTCTTTGTTCGAGTCACATCTTCGTTATGGTCTTCCTTTTTGGGGTTCTGGTACAGCTGCCCCATTCGATGTTATTTTCAAATTACAAAAAAGAGCAATTAGATATCTGTTTGGCCTCAGAAGAACAACACATTGCAGAAGTTACTTCAAAGATCACAGAATTTTAACCCTTCCATCTTTGTATATTTTAGAAACTGTTTGCTTAATTCGTAAACATCTACATGTCTTTCCACCAAGACCTAATCATGACCACTTCACGAGAAATTCTACGTTTGACGTCTATATGCCGACCCCGTCCTCTGAGTTAGTAAAGAAATCTATATTATATTCCGCAAAAAAACTTTACAATCATCTCCCTCTACAACTTAAATCTGCAGCATCTTTCCCCAAATTCCGTAAACTGACAAAAGCCTACCTATCTGAAAGACCATATTATTCAGTAGAAGATTTTCTTAATCAATAACTAAGAAATTACAGTACCCTTTGCACAAGTAGTATTTTTATTATCATTTTTTTTTGTCTATATTTGGGTGTCATATGCAGCAGCTTAACTTTTAAACTTATTAATTACTAGGTAGACTATGCATTTGCAATTTACTTAAATTTTGCAATTGACTACTTCTGTTTAACTTCATTATTATTGTTATTATTGTAAATATATTGACGATTTATGTAATTTTAGTAAATTGGATTGTTATTGTTTTGTTTTCTTGACTTTTTATAAGCTTTGTCGATAAAATTGTACAATTTTTCATGACAATAAAGCATATTTCTATTCTA
Organism: Diabrotica virgifera virgifera; assembly: GCF_917563875.1. Lineage (NCBI taxonomy): Eukaryota > Metazoa > Arthropoda > Insecta > Coleoptera > Chrysomelidae > Diabrotica > Diabrotica virgifera. Next base: position 144,489,021 of record NC_065451.1, on the reverse strand, counting down.
TTCTATTCTAAAAATAATAAAATCTTTGGATTTCTTAATTCGGAAACAGATTCTCTCTTATACCTATCCCATCCTTCTAAAAATTGCAAGGAATAAAGGGTGATGAATGTAGAGACATGGGGAGTCTACATAGTTGCACTCCACAACATATCAATCCACCGAGGTAAAGATCAACAAATCTGCTTCCTAGTACTCTATACGTGAGTAAAAACGGTAGGTAGATAAAAGGCATTATATTTAATTTCGATTCAGAGATCATTACCATCTTTCTATGGACCATTTCGAACTCTTTTGTTCTCATCAGGAAAGCAACTGTAATGATGCTCTGAATCGAAAAATAAACACTTTTGCCATTCATGCCAATTACAAAATATAATTAACATTAAGTTCAGCAAACCTGACATCATGTGTTCTTTGAATTCAACAAAGGATCTAATTGTTAAAACTTAAAAATGGCTGGAATATGTTATAAGTGTCAGACATCATGTAATTATAAAGAAGTCAAAAATGAGATGTTTGGATGCCCATGTGATTTATGCAAAAGAGTAATTTGTAAATCTTGCTCTGGCTTATCAGCTTCTGAAGTAAGAGTTGTAGTTATGTCTAATAGAATAATGCCTTTCTTTTGCCCTTCATGTAGGGATGCTTTAAACATACCCGCCCTTATAAAAAAAGTTAATGATCTGGAATTAGAACTCCAAAATTTCTCATCAAGCCTTAATTGCAAAATCACAACTTTAGAGCAAAGGATACTAAGAATGGAGATTTACGAAGCTGATAAAGTAACTCAAAGTTCCAAATTAACTGTTTCAAATTCTGATCATGTGAAATCAACTGACACTGGTAATCATTATGAATCGTTTATAAGTGAATATAGTGAACGTTGTAAACGTGAAAATAACCTTATGTTGTTCTTCTTCTTCTTAAAGTTCCATCTCCTAGCGGAGGTTGGATATCATAATGGCTATGGTCACTTTGTTGGCTGCTGCTCTGAACAGTTGTAATGAACTACAGTTAAACCATTCTCTAAGGTTCCTCAGCCAGGAGATGCGTCTTCTTCCTATGCTTCTTTTTCCTTGGATCCTTCCTTGCATAATAACTCTCAGCAGCTCATATTTCTCTCCTCTGGTAATGTGACCCAAATATTCTAGTTTTCTTGTTTTTATACTGTTCATAATTTCTAACTCCTTATTTAAACGTCGTAGCACTTCAACATTGGTAATCCTTTGAACCCACTGAATTTTCAACATTCTTCTGTAACACCACATTTCGAACGCTACTATTTTTCTTATATGTTGCCTTTTCAATGTCCAAGCTTCCATTCCGTATAGTAAAATAGAAAATATGTAGCATCTTAGAGCCCTCAATCTGAGAGGCAACTGAAGATCTTTGTTTGTAAGCAGTGTCTTCATTTTTATAAATGCTTGCCTTGCAGTTTCAATTCGGACTTTAATTTCTTTGCTTTGGTCATTTTTGTCATCAACCCAGGTTCCCAGATATTTGTATGTCTTTACTTTTTCTATTTGGGTTTGCTCTAGTATTAACCTTTCATTTCCATGTTGTGTTTTTGAGACAATCATAAATTTAGTTTTTTTCTTGTTTATTTTGAGTCCATATCGAATGCAATAATCGTTAATTCTATTTAACAATTCTTGTAGCGACTCAAGGGTGTCTGCCATTATAACGGTGTCATCAGCGAATCTTATGTTATTTACTGTTCTTCCGTTTATAGAGATTCCATCACCTAGTTCCGCTATCGCTTCCTGAAATATGGCTTCACTGTACACGTTAAACAGTAGCGGCGACAGTACACAACCCTGTCTTACCCCTCTCTTTATATCAATATTCTCGGACTCTTGTTCGTCTATCTTTATATTGGCCTTTTGATTCCAATACAGATTGATGATAATTCGTAAGTCTCGTCTGTCTATATCTCTGTTTTTCAATAATTCTATTAGTTTTTCATGTCGGACTCTGTCGAACGCTTTTTCGAAGTCGATGAAACAGGAATAAATATCCAGGTTCATATCTAAGCATCTTTGAGAGAGGACATTAAATGCAAACAATGCCTCTCTTGTTCCAAGTCCTTTGCGGAACCCAAATTGGGTATCATCCATATCATTTTCTAGCTTTCTGTATAATCTTCCATGAATCACCTTTAGAAATATTTTGAGGGTATGGCTTATTAGTGATATTGTCCTATAGTCTGAACAATCTTTGGCTTATATTGTTTTAGGTATTGGTACAAAGGTGGACACCAACCACTCCTGAGGTATTTTTCCGGTTTTATACACTTCATTAAACAGTTGTTATGTTGTTCAATGTTCACGAATCTGCCGAAGATTTAAAAACAGTTGAAGAATTACTTTCAGGTTTTACTGAAGTATCCATAAAAAAGTTGTTTCGTGTTGGAAAGCAAGGAAATAGGCCTCGACCAATTAAAGCAATTCTGGACAGTTCTGCTAGTGTTATTCGTGTACTAAAAAACCGAAGTCAATTACCTTCAAATATTAGAGTTAGCTCCGATCTTACTATCAGTCAGCGAAATTATTTAAATGAACTTAGGAAGGAACTGGAAATAAAAAAAAGTGCTGGTGAAACAAATCTGACTATCAAGTATGTACATGGAATTCCTAAAATTTTACCTATTAAAGAAAAAAACTAATCTGTAGGGATAAATCTAATTTAAATCATTCAAAGCTATCTGTTTATTTTCATAATGTGGGAGGCATGCGTACGAAGTTGATAGATTTTAGTCTAAGTGTATTATGTTCGAGTTATGATGTTATACTTGTTGAAACATGGTTGACAAATAGCTATTCTGATTCAGAATTGGGCTTGGATTCTGATTATAATATCTTTCGAGCAGATCGTGATAATTTTGATCATTTTAAAGATAAGGGAAGAGGTGGCGGTGTCCTTATAGCCGTTAAGAAAAAGTTTAACAGTTTTGCTCTATCTATACCTCATACTAAAGTTGAACAAATTTTTGTACTAGTTAATATTGGAACAGAGAAAGTTATTTTTGGCTCTGTGTACATACCGCCACGGTCTGATCATGAAATATACGAAGATCATTGTAATGTCCTTGATTTTATATTAATGAACAATAACTACTCTAAGGTTTTTATTTCTGGTGACTTTAATCTTCCCAATGTTACGTGGACAAACGATAATTTAGGAGTTAGTTTATTGAACTATCCACCAAATTCACCAGCTTTACATATGGTCAATTGCTATAGTTTTTACAACCTTTTTCAAAATAATTTTGTGTCCAATAGTAGAAATGTAATTTTAGACTTAATCTTTTTTAATTGTAACGAGTTGAGTGTTGTAAATGCTGCTGATTTAATTTTTCCTAACTCCCTTAACCACAATGGTGTAACATTAGATGTTAATATAATAAATAACAGTGATCCTTTAAAGTACGCAGAGTCATATTATGATTTTAAAAACGGTGATTATATTGGTATGAACTTTTTCTTGTCGGAAATAAATTGGGATTCACTAAAGGCTTTGAATATTGAAGACGCTGTGTCTAAATTTTACGATATTGTCAATCATGCAATAAATTCTTATGTTCCTAAAAAAGTATGTAAGACAAGTACATTTCCAATTTGGTTTAGCCCGGAGTTAAAACGACTAATAATAGAAAAGAAAAAATATCATAAAAAGTATAAGATGTTCAACAATTATGATGATTTTATTATTTTTCATAACTTACGATCTGAATGTAGTACACTGAGTAAAGATTGTTATAATTTATATGTTAGAGATTCTGAATTTAGAATTAATAATGACCCAGGCACTTTTCGGAAATATATAAACAGTCGCAAAAAAAATTATGATGTACCTTGCCATTTATATTTAGGAGATGATCAAAGTAGTTCTGGGGAGGAAGCTGTGAATTTATTTGCCAAATTTTTTTCTACAGTGTTCACTGACCATAATACTACCCCCCCACAATATCAATTTGAAAATGCTGGTAACATGAGTTCATGCTCTTTTAACATAAATACTATTTTTGAGAGTATTCACAATTTGGCTCCTAAACTAAATTTTGGCCCTGATGGCATTCCTAACTATCTATTAAAACAATGTGTTTGTACTATATCTAAGCCATTGTGTATACTCTTTAATAAATCTTTGCAAGAAGGGGTTTTCCCTGATTGCTAGAAACGAAGTTACGTAAAACCTATATTTAAATCTGGTTCAAAGTCAAATGTGGAAAACTACAGAGCAGTTTGTACTATATCAGCAATTCCAAAATTATTAGATTATTTAGTTACTAAGCAGCTTACTTGTGAATTCGGCAGTATTCTGGTGAATGAACAACACGGTTTTGTACAGGGTAAATCTACAGTAACTAATTTACTTCTTTATCAGAATGACATTGTTATTGCTTTGGAGAACAAATTACAAGTAGATTCCATCTATACTGATTTTTCTAAAGCATTCGATAAGGTCAATCATAATATCTTACTTGCAAAACTTACAGCATACGGTGTTTCTGGAAGTCTCTTTGATTGGATGCAAAGTTACCTGACTAATCGAAGTTTAAGTGTAAAAATAGGATGTTTTCTTTCTAATGCTTTTACAGCTACATCTGGAGTACCGCAAGGTTCCCACTGTGGCCCCCTTCTATTTAATCTGTTCTTGAATGATGTTCACTCTATTTTTAAGGAAGTTAACTTTTTAATGTTTGCTGATGATGTTAAAATATATAAGACTGTCAATAATGAGGATAACATTTTTCAGCTTCAGTCACAAGTAAATGATTTTTATGAGTGGTGTGGTAGAAATGATATGGAACTTAATATTAATAAATGCTTTTTAATAACTTTTGCTAGATCCCATTCGCCTATTCACCATCAATATTTTATTAATAATACTCCTGTCACACGTGTGAACGAAATTCGGGATTTGGGTATAATATTTGATTGTAAATTAACATTTTACTCTCACATTGACCATACTGTTTCGAAAGCATTTAAGATGTTGGGTTTTGTATTGCGTTCATCAAAAGATTTGTCAATTCACACAATAAAAATCTTATATTGCAGTATCGTGAGATCAATTATTGAATATGGTTCTATTATCTGGTCACCTAGTTATGCATATCAAATCCTAAATATTGAAAAGGTTCAAAACAAATTTTTACGTTTCGCAGCTTTTAAGATGGGTTTAACAGTTAGAAATTATACTTATGATAATATATTAAAGAGATTAAATTTACAAACTCTTGAACGCAGAAGAGTCATGTTGGATATTTGTTGTCTTCGCAAAATTATCTCTGGTGTTATTAACTCCGAAGAATTGATAAGTCTTGTATACTTTAATATACCTGCTAGATTGACACGAAATCCACAAATATTCAGGGAACAACGACATGCTACAAATTATGGTCAATATGCACCAATTAGTAGATTGGCCCTGTATGGAAACAAGTTTAGTCATGTAATAGATCTGTTTGGTTCTTCAGTTTCCTCTATTAAACAAGAACTCGGGCGTCTTGAATTTTGAATTTAAAAAATTAAATAGATTTAACTGTTATAGTTAATTCAGTTGTTTTCATCATTTACAAATAATTTATATTCTTTTTTATTTTTTATGTTTGTGTTTTATAGTTGTAGTTTTACATGTATCTAAATTTTATATTTTCATTATTATGACAAAAGCTCTGCTTTATTGTATTTTGTATGTATTGGGTTTATCCCGTTAATAAATAAATAAATAAATAAATAAATTAAGACGCTATAGCGACCTCTATTAACAAAATGTCGAAACCCAAAAGACTCCATTTTCAAATAATAAAATCTTTGGATTTCTTAATCCGGAAACAGATTCTCTCTTATACCTATTCCCATCCTTCTAAAAATTGCAAGGAATAAAGGGTGATGAATGTAGAGACATGGGGAGTGTACATAGTTGCACTCCACAACATATCAATTCACTGAGGTAAAGATCAACAAATCTGCTTCCTAGTACTCGATACGTGAGTAAAACCGTAGGTATACAGGGTGTTTCATTAATAATTGACCATATCGTAACTGGAGAAACCTTAGCACAAAATACGAAGATTTAACCAAAAACAAATCAAATATGGTTCCTTACCGAGTTACAGGGTGTTTTATCTAAAAATTTAAAAATTATTTTTGCTCAGCATTTTAAAACTATTCGACGTATCCTTTTCATACTTGGCAGGAAGTTTAGGTACTATACAAACTACGAAATTATGTTAAACAAACGTTTATCGCTATTACCAGAGGCGTAGGACGGGGGAAAGTGAATGGTTGACCCTTTCCAAATTCTACGCCACTGGCGAAATTGCTATTTTAGTTCAATTTTTGGATTCTCCAATACTTTCTAAGAAAATAATATACTCTTCATTCGTAACGATAAAGTCATTAGTTTTCGAGATATTTGAAGTTAAAAATGAAACGACACGGTTATTTTGATTAGTGTATTGTGTCGCTTCATTTTTAATTTCAAATATCTCGAAAACTAATCATTTTGTCGTTATGAATAAAGAGTATATTATTTACATAAAAAGTATTGCAAAATCAAAAAATTACACTAAAATAGCAATTTCGTCAGTGGAGTAGAATTTGGGAAGGGTCAACCAGTCACTATCCCCTGTCGTACGCCTCTGGTAGTAGCTAGAAACGTTTATTTATCTTAATTTAGTAGGATGTAGAGTACCTACACTGTCTGCCAAGTATGATAAGGATACGCCAAATAGCTTTAAAGTACTGGGTATTACAAATAATTTTTAAATTTTAATCATATGAATCATATCAAATTAATCAAAATAACTGTGCCGTTTCATATTTAACTTCAAATATCTCGAAAACTAATGACTTTATCGTTGCCAATGAAGAGTATATTATTTACGTAGAAAGTATTGTAGAATCTAAAAATGGTACTCAGATAGTAATTCCTCCAGTGGCGTAGAATTTGAGAAAGGTCAACCATTCATCATCCCCTGTCGTACGCCTCTGGTAGTAGCTAGAAACGTTTGTTTATCATAATTTAGTAGGGTGTCTAGTAATCGCACTTTCTGCGAAGTATGAAAAGGATACGACGAATAGTTTTAAAATGCTGAGCAAAAATAGTTTTTAAATTTTTAGATAAAACACCCTGTAACTCAGTAAGGAACAACATTTTATTTAAGTGTTTTAGGTTAAATCTTCGTATTTTGTGCTAAGGTTTCTCCACTTACTATATGGACAATTATTAATGAAACACCCTGTATATGTAAACAATTGTATGTAGTAAATAAAATTAATTATTAAAATGCAGTACTGCAAAATACAATTAAATTTATTTTTATACAGTATGTCCCTGTAAGTTGTATCCATATGGAAAACTTTTTTAATATTAATTTTACGAAAAAAAGTTATTCTTCATAAAAAGCTCTGCATGGTCCAAACCTACGATTTAACCATCAAATATCAAATTTTTTTAATATTATTCAAGGTATGTCAAAAAGTTTGAATTTCACTCAAGAGTAAAGTAGCTTTATTTTTCACAATATTGAAAATTGCTACATATTATGAAAAGTTGTCTGGAATTAAAAACTGTATTCTAATATGCAATTACATCCTTCTAATTGAATTTTTTTTTTGAAAAATTCTGGATAACTAATTCAGATAACTCTTTTTATTAATTTTACGAAAAAAAGTGATTCTTAATAAAAAGTTATGCATGGTCTAAAACCTAAAATACAACCATCGCATGTCAAATTTTATCAATTTTATACGAGGTATGTCAAAAAATATGAATTTCGCTCAAGAGTAAAATACGTTTATTTTTCAGAATATCGAAAATTGTTATTATGAAAAGTTATTTGGGATTAAAACCTATGTTTCAGTATGTAATTACATCCTTCTAATTGAAATATTCTGAACTATAAAGGTACTTTACTTTTGATCTAAATTTATCTTTTTTGACGTACCTCCTATAAAATTGATAAAATTTGATATAAGATGGTTGTATTTTAGGTTTTAGACCATCCAGAACCTTTTATTAAGAATCATTTTTTTTTCGTAAAACTAATAATAAAAGAGTTATCAGAATTGAAATAACTGAAAATAATGTTAGTTATCCATAATTTTTCAAAAAGTTTTTTTTTCAATTAGAAGAATGTAATTGCATATTAGAATATAGTTTTCAATTCCAAACAACTTTTCATAATAGCAAATTTCAATATTGTGAAAAATAAAGCTACTTTACTCCTGAGTGAAATTCAAACTTTTTTACATACCTCGTATAGTATTAAAAAAAATTGATATTTGATAGTTAAATCTTAGGTTTTGGACCATGCAGAGCTTTTTATGAAGAATAACTTTTTTTCGTAAAATTAATAATAAAATAGTTTTCCATATGGATACAACTTACAGGGACATACTGTATAATAAATCACAGTGTCATTTAAATAAAATAGACAAAATCATTAATAAATCCCTTAGATTGTGTATAGGAGCCCTAAGAAGTACACCGATAAATAATCTACAAGTTGAATGCTGTGAAATGCCGATGGATATAAGACGAAAAAAACTTGGCATCAACCTTTTAGTTAGATTGTATGAAAAAAAGGCAAGTTTAATTTCCAAAATACATCAACTGTTTTTAGCAGACTTGACAGAAAAATATTGGATAAAAAAGAAAACTCTAAATATGGTAGATTTATATTCAAAAATGACAATATATGATAAACAACTTTATAAATATGACATAAACCCAAATTATAATATTGACTTTAATAGTATGGAACAAGTTCAGGTATACTTTTTAAGGGACTATAGCAAGTTGCCTATATCTTTAAGAAAATTAGTGTTTATCTCCGACAGTTCACAAATGTTCAAAGATTATTGTATGCTATATACAGATGCATCAAAAAATATTAAAGGTGTGGGATGTGCCTATTGGGATAGCAGTAATAAAATTAGTAAAATGTTTAAACTAAATTCTATTATGAGTATATACACAGCTGAATTAATAGCGATAATGGAAGCACTAAAATATTTATCTAATATAAATCATTCAAAGTTTATAATTTTTAGTGACAGTAAAAGTTCTCTTAGTAAAATTAGTGCTATAAATCCTAAATCAAAAGTGAACTACATTGAATTATATATCATAAATAAAATTAAAGAACTTCAGCAACAAGGAAAGTCTGTTAAGTTGGCATGGGTTAAAAGCCACTGTGGAATAACTGGAAATGAAATGGTAGATGAATTGGCTAAAAACGCGGTGACACAAGGAGTATTAACCCATTATCTTTGTACGCCAAAAGATATTGAATCAAATTTATTCAAAGAGATTAAGAAAGAATGGAAAGAAAGGTATATTGATGAAAACGTAAATACAGGAAACCACTACAGATCAATCAGAAACTATATAACGGATAAACCTTGGTTTTCTAAAATGGAGTCGACAAAAGATATGATAAGAACCATATGCAGAATGAGATTTGACCACTGTCTTACTCCATCATATTTATTTAAAATTAATATAACTGATAGTCCACAATGTATTTGTGGACAGTTGGGCAATCTACAACACAAAATTTTGACCTGTTCTCTTATCTCTAATAAAGTTAATATGTTTTTAAATTCACTGTATTCTTTGACTGATGTCCACCATCCCATTAATTTAAATTATTTATTAACATTAGAAAATAATGAGTTGGTATACCGATTATTGTATAAACATATTTTAGATATTAAGCTTAAATTGTAATTGTAAAATATAGAGTAAGTATTTCTTGTAAATTGTTATATGTTAAAAGAAAAAGAAAAGAAAAGAAAAGAAAAAAAAAAGAAAAGGAATATAAAAAAAAAAATAATAAAATAAAAATAAAAAAAAAATAAAAAAAAATAAAAAAATAATAAAAAAAAAGAAAGAAAAAATATAAAAAAAGATATATAAAAAAAAATAGAAAAAAAAATATAATAATTAAAAAAATATAAAAAAAATATGTAGATAAAAATGAATGACGAACTTGGACAGTCCATAGTAAAATAGCTTTCGAATGAAGTAGAGGGCTAAAGAAGAATGTTGCAGTTTTTGCTGTGGAACTCTGAGAACATCATTTGGAAAAAAATTAATAAAAATATATATATGTGTATATATATGTGTATATATATATGTATATATATGTATATATATATATATATATAAAAAATTATTAAAAAAAATACAAAAATAATTATTTATTAGTAGAATTGTTTATTATATTAGTATTAGTTTTAGGATAAGATACGAAAAAATGACTAATAAAATAAAAAATAGTAAAATTGGCGAATGGATTTAGTGTCCGCAGTCATATAAACCCAAACAAACAACAACAACATACTGTATAATAATTGCAATCATATCAATATTGTGGAGCAACATATAATTTGTCTTCTTCAATGACAGGAGATATGAAATATACATCAATTTGACAATTTGAATTGGCAATATGATTTATTTAAGAAAGTTGCAAGATTTCTCCGCTATTTGCGCACGATTGTTTCTCGTATCCCCTCCAAGTACTTGCACACGGCGAATATGTATTTTGCAAAGTAGAATAGGGCAAATGCAACGTCTATGGTTCTTTTCAAGCGCATTTTTCAGTGCGTCACAAATGATAGAAAAAAAAAGGTTAGTCCGTGATAAGTACACATTTATGACATTTTAACATGACATTTTAGTTAAATCTGACAGTTGTCACATTTTATTTGCAATTTGGTATAAAAACAAATCAATTGCGTTTATTGCATTTATAAAATGGTATTTTCTTTGATTTGTATAGTCTTATAAATTGTACAGATTAAATTTTTTTATATAGAATAATATAATATTATTTAATATTATATTATTAGCGCCAGCTATTGACAACTAGATTAAATGTTATAAATGTCACCGACGAAATGTAATCAGAGACGTGCGTTTTTTCTATCACATACAATTTAATGCGTTAGAGAGAAATCGAAAAACTGTGACGCACTGAAAAATGCTCATGAAAAGAACCATATAGACGTTATGTCACATCACATCAATCGAACTTAGACGTCTATAGACGTTCTGTAGGTCAACGTGTTAACGATACGTGTTAACACTTCGATGGCTCAGAGACGAATTATCCTTAACATAAAACTCATAATAAAGAAAGCATTTCGGAAGCATTATCAAAATTACGCAATATCTTAAAAACACCAAGGAATTGCAAAAATCTTCTGATAAGTCAACATCAACATTTAGGGCGGCCGTACACGGACTGCTAGAGTAGTTTACAACTGAGCGACATACACGCACAGTAGGGTGGTGCGAAAAAAATCAAGTTGATAATTCCGTGTCGCTATAGTGCGGAAAAGTTGCGATTGGTAATTACAAGAAAAACAAAAAAAGAATTATTTAAATCGGACTTTATCTTCCGATCCCGCAACGGGCCTAAAGATTATGAAAAAAAAAAAATGAAATTTTACCTTTTTTTGAAAAAAATTTATATAAACTCCATGTACGTTTTATTTATCGCTATAGTAAAATTTATTTAAAGGTTTCATGGTTGGACAATAAAAAAAAAATAGTTTTACGCATTTAACGAATATCTTCCGATCCCGCAAGGGCAATCAAAATCTATAAAAAAATTAAATTTTTAATGATTTTGATAAATTAAAAAACATTTAGTTATCTCATTTTTCTGTTACATTGTGAAGCTCTTCGCTTGTTTAGATATTGTATGACAATATATAAACAACCCAGAACTAACGAGGTGGTGGTTGCACTTTTAGGTCCACTCACACCCTTCTCTCCCACCAACCAATAAGTATGTGTTTTTTGCACTATTTACATAATATGTGCATTTTTTTATTCGTTTGTGTCCAGCTTTTAAACGCCAACTTTGTATCGTGATTTGGTGGTAAAATCTGGCAGCATTTACCTTGATCTAAGTGTTGTCGTGATGAATCGCTCTTGATTGGGACCCACATACATTAGACATTAGACGATGCTTCCGTGACTAATTCTACGCACCGCTAGTCAGCTTGCGTGTAGTAGGGAGAGTTTTGTACATTCTAGTCTAGCATGTCGCCCGATGTAATGCCATATCTTCATTTAAAACTCTTTGAACAAGTGATGGAGAAGATACTTTTGCAACATTTCAGTCTATTATTTTAGTTTAGTCCTGTGCCTCAAAAATTCAAGTAGTAGGGAGAAAGGAAACACATTAGAGACCTAGCTAATGAGAGCGTTAAACGCCGGACAGACTAAAGCCAAGGACTAAAGTATTATAAATTTCATTCGTCCTACTTTAAATTTTAAAGCACAGGACCACACTGAAATAATAGACTGGAATGTAGCGAAACTATCTTATCCACCAGTTCCTCGCAGAGTTTCAAATGAAGATATAAGTTCATGCATTACATCATGCCAGACTGGAATGACAAAACTGTCCATGCCACCTGCGGCAAGCTGTCGAGCGGTGCGGAAAGTTGGTCACGTTGGTTGCATCTTCTAATGTATGTGGGTCGTGGATCCCAATCAAGAGATGGATTCATCAGGGCAACACTTAGATCAAGGTAAATGCTGCCAGATTTTACCACCAAATCACAATACAAAGTTGGCGTTTAAAAGCTGGACACAAACAAATAAAAAAAATGTACATATTATGTAAATAGTGTAAAAAACACACATTTATTGGTTGGTGGGAGAGAAGGGTGTGAGTGGACCTAAAGTGCAACCACCACCTCGTTGTTAGTTCTGGGTTGTTTATATATTGTCATACAATATCTAAACAAGCGAAGAGCTTCACAATGTAACAGAAAAATGAGATAACTAAATGTTTTTTAATCTATCAAAATCATCAAAAATTTCATTTTTTTATAGATTTTGATTGACTTTGCGGAATCGGAAGATATTCCTTAAATGTGTAAAACTATTTTTTTTATTACTCAACTATACAAACTGTAAATAAATTTTACTATAGCGATAAATAAAACCTACATGGAGCATAAATAAAAAAAGGTAAAATTTCATTTTTTTCGTAATCTTTAGGCCCGTTGCGGGATCGAAAGATAAAGTCAGATTTGAATAATTTTTTTTTGTTTTTCTTGTAATTACCAATCGCAACTTTTCCGCACTATAGCGATACGGAATTATCAACTTGAATTTTTTCGTACCACTCTAACGCACAGCTGGAGCGGTGTTGACTATCCAAGTTGTCGCTAGCAACTGCTCGAGCAGTTGACTTTCTGTCACAGTCGAATCATGGATTCTGACGAGGAAGCATTCGTAAAAGAGTTGTCGATTGCTCACCGTAGCAATCGAGATGTAGTCACGAGTTGACTGTAGCGCAGTCAACATCTCGAGCAGTCAATGTATGTCTGATGGAATTACATCGTGTTGTTGACAGCTTGAAGTAGTCGCGACTGCTCGAGCTGCCATGTGTATGGCAGCGAATATAAGATTATAGTTCACCGCGCGGTCGCAGCTTCAAGCTGTCGATTTCAACGACTTGAAGCTGTCCATATACGGCCGGCCTTAGTTAGATCATGTTTCTACTAATGTTTATTTTTTATTATTTTGAAACATAGATGTTGATTTACTTATAATTCTATTTTTTCAGGTTACGAGCAGAAGCCGTGCCATCACAGTGTCTAGCTAGATACATATAAATGGATTTTTGGTTAGTAAGGAGTGCAGGCCTCGTGGAGTTTGGTTTTCTGCTTGCCACAAAAGCTTTTCTGTCGAAGATGCAATTTTAAGTTCAGCCTTTTTTATGGATTCATAAGAAATAATATGCTGGTGTATCGGGTCTACACAGATGAATGCACAACATAAGACATGATAACAGGATTAAGAAGCCGATATAGCCTCATATGTGTAGACAAAAAAGAGACAGTGGCGAATAGTATTCAAAATCTTGATCTAATGTATAAATAATGTACTTTCTTTAATTAATTTATTAATATTAAATATTATTTGTTATTTTGTTCTTTATATCCATTTCCAGGTTTATCAAGTTTTGTTCAAAAAGTTCATGGAGTAGATATCTGACAAGCATATTTTTAATAATCATTTAGTCAGTATTGGCTTTGAAAAATGTGACAGTGAAAAATAGATCAATATCAAGGATTTTCAACACCAAGGACAACTTCTGTTTATATATTTATTGATAATAATCATTGCGTTAGTATTTGCTTCAAATTTGAAAAGCGAATTTATGATTATTATACATATATGCATATATACTCAAAACATGTGGTGAGCAACTTGGACAGTCCATAGCAAACCAGCTTTTGAACTGAGTAGAGGGCTTTAGAAGAGGTTGCTATGGAACTCTGAGGAACTCATTGTCTTCTTTATGTATGAATATAAAAAATAAATAACATAAGCAGATAATACTGAGATAAGTATTTTGAAGCGTATTATATTACGTAGATCGTTTTTTGAGCACACAAATGATGTTGAAAAGAAGCTACTTTTATGCTTTGATATATTAGTCGCCTTGTGACTTACTAATTGACACCTAGTCTATGCCATTAAAGAGATAGAAAATTAGATTTATGATAATTATAAAACAAAATACTGGAATTGTATACAAGAAGATTCTACAAGCAAATCGAAGGTTTATGATTATCCATCGTACACTGTTTTACAAACCCCTTACCCATATATTCCTGAGGTTTGAATCATTTTTTATAATTGATCATTTGGATATTAACGTTTAACAATGCCAATCAAATAAAGGGAAATGCTGTCTGAAGTAGATTTATTTAGAGAAATTATTACGTTAGTTTTGACTTCAAATTTGACAAAGTCAATTTATCATTATTCTAAACAAAAAGCATGACATTTTTTCAACAAAAATATCTTTCAAGCAAATTTAAAGTGATTTGCCTTCTTCATCAGCCGAAACAATGGTTATTTCAAACTTATTCAATGAGATGTATGTTGAAAGTAACTTATTGTTTCTAATCTCTGTGAAAGATATCGATGTATTTGTTCGACTTTTTTAACACGTTGCCTGCTCTCTCGGGTGCAATAGACATTTTATGATTATTATAAAATGAACAACTTTAATTGTATCAATAAGAACATTACACAAGCAAATCTACAGCACTTTGTCATCTACATCAGAGATGAAAATAATGAAAGTTATTTCATGTCGGGCAGTATCAAAGATTGGTTATAATTTGGCAGACAATTTGTGGTGTCCACATCTAAGAATATTGAAACAATTTAGACGGCATGAAAACCTTTATTCATTATACTAAATGAACATATGCTAATCTCTGAATTACATATTGTAGGTTATCTGTGAAGTTGGTCATAGATAGCTTTGTAGAGGTGGGAAGTAACATAACTGTTACAGGTAGCATACATTACATCCCTCCACACCAAGATCCGAATATAAAAACCACATTGTCATAGTCTTAATTATAAATCTAAACGATCAGGCGGTCTGATGGTTCTTCTCAATCTTTCCTTAATATTAGGTGACTGCAACCCAACGGTTGATTGTGATGCACTGTCTTTAATTGACGAAGGAACCGCACTGATATCTTCACTCGAAAATTCGGTTTCAACACTACCGGACACTCCTTGGGTCTCACTGGTATTTTTTAAGGTTACCAAAGCTTCAGTTTCACTTAAAGGTAATGGCAAACTTACAGAAGTACTTGGAACTGAACTTAGTGGATCACACGTATCTCTATCCTTGTCATCAGAAATTTTAGATATTTCTTCATCGTAAAAATGACCACATTTAACAATTTGGTCCAAATGTCTTTTCCATTCAAGACTTGGATTATCTAAAGGCTGACATAGAAATGTTTGATGTCCTAATTTTCTAACTATTTTACTCTTTGCCCATTTAGGCTTTTGTGCATTTACCCTGTAATCCCTAACATAAACATCTTCTCCTTCTATAAATTCTACCACCCTATTACCTTTATGGTATTTTATCTGTTGTTCTCTCGCTCTCAATGTCTTATCGTTAAATGTCAAAAAGTCAAATCTGGTTTTAATTTTACGCCCAAACATGAGATAGGCAGGAGTTTGAAATGTCACTGAATGAGGGGTAGTTCTGTAAGAAAATAAATATTTTGAAATCAACTCAGATATACTCTTGCTCTGGGAGCCTGTTAACATTTTGTTTATTGCATATTTTAGGGTTTTAACTGAGTTTTCGGCCGCTCCGTTTGTCGCTGGATGATAAGGAGCTGAAGTTTTATGAATAATGCCATTATTTTTACAAAATCGCTGAAACTCCTCTGAATTAAACTGTGGACCATTATCTGAAATAATTTGATTTGGCAACCCAAATCGGGCAAAACAGTCTCGAAGTTTACTGATGGTATGTTCTGCGTCAGTCTTTGACATCTCATATACCTCGGGCCACTTCGAGTATGCATCTGTAATAACAAGATAATTCTTCCCATGATTCGGTCCTAAAAAAACAATGTGAATTCTATCAAACACATGAGCTCCTTCTTGGAATTTAATTAAAGGTGCCTTCCGTGGAGTTGTAGTATTCTTTAAACATGCTTCACAAGATTTTACAAACAATTCAATATCTTCATCTAAGCCAGGCCACCAAAAATATTGCCTTGCTACTGTCTTCATTCGAACTATTCCGCTATGAGTACTATGCAATTCCTGTAAGATTTGTTTATGAAACTTAGGTACCACTACCCTATACCCCCACATAATTAAATTATTATCAATGGTAAGCTCATTAGCCCTGTTAGCATATGCTTTCAATTCATCTGGAACTGTTTTTGGCCAGCCATCTCTTACATACTTAAAAACTTTGCTCAAACAGATGTCTGACCGTATTCCTTTAATTATTTCTACAGCGGTAACTGGTAATTTATCCTCTACCAGAAAATTAAAATAATCAAACTCAACATCACTTTGTACCTCCTTAGGTATGGAAAGAGGCAAGCGTGAAAGTCCATCAGCTGTTTTATTCTCTACTCCCTTAATATGTTTAAAGGTGTAATGAAATCCACTTAAAAATAGTGCCCACCTCTGCAGTCTCCCTGCTGCCATTTGCGGAATGCCCTTTGTCTCTCCGAATATGGCCATCAGTGGTTTGTGATCAGAACATAAAAAGAAATGCTTCCCTAATAAATATTGATAAAATTTTTGTACACCCCAATATATTGCCAAAGCCTCTTGGTGTATAACGGAATACTTAGCTTCATGTTTGCTTAACACTCTTGAAGCAAAACTGATTGGCTTCTCTGACCCATCTGGATACATATATATCAATCGGTTTTAAAACGTCTTGCGACGTTGTCCGATGCCTAATTTCCATGACACTCTATCATCCCATTGGCCCTCTCTAAGATCTCTTGCGCTCATCGCCTTCGTTATTCCCTCTCTCCAAGATTTCTTGGGTCTTCCTCTCTTTCTGCGGTTTGGTGGTACCCATTGCATAATTATTTTAGGGAGTCTTGAGTTATCCATCCTCTGGACGTGTCCGTACCATATCAGCTGTTTTCTTTCTATGTCTGTTGTTAGAGAGCCGTCAACCCCCATTCGCTGTCTTATCTCATCATTACGTATTCTCTCTCTGCGTGACACTCCTACTGATCTTCTAAAAGCGTCCATTTCTACTGCCTCCAGTTTTCTTCTGTTGTTTTCGGTTATCCGCCAAGTTTCTGCTCCGTACAATAGACTGCTTTTAATAAGAGATTCGTAGATATTGTGTTTTCTTCTTTTTCCTATTTCATCCCCATCTGGATACACATGCATTAAAACAGCACCTAAGCCCACGCTGGAAGCATCACAAACCAATTTTAAGTCCATCTGTGGATCATAGTGTGCAAGGCCCGCACCTGAAGAAATTTCCCTCTTTGCCTTTAAAAATGCATTCTCACACTCTGAAGTCCACTTAAAACGTTCATCTCTTCTTAATAACCTATACAATGGCTCCAGTACTGTTGATAAGTTGGCCACAAAACGACCATAATAATTGATCATCCCGACATATGCCCTAACTTCAGAGATATTTTGGGGTCTGGGGCACTCAATAATGGCTTTAATTTTTCCTGGATCTTTATGTAACCCTTCCTTATCAATAATATGCCCCAGATACCTTATTTCAGGCCGGAAAAACATGCACTTATCTAAATTTAATTTAAAGCCTGCCTTCTGAAGTCTATTAAAGACATTTTCCAAATTTTTTAGATGCTCCTCTCTATTAGGACCTGTTACCACAATATCATCTAAGAAATTAATAACATTTGGAATCCCTAACAAAACTTTTTCTACAATTTTTTGAAAAATGCTACAGGCCGGTCTTGTACCATATGGTAGCCTGTTTACCTGATAAATACCTCTGTGTGTGCTCCAACTTAAAAGTTTTTTTGTCTCCTCCGTTAGCTCCAATTGGTTGTAAGCATTTTTGAAATCAAGTTTTGTAAAAAGGTGCCCACCCTGGAGGGCTGCAAATAACACCTCCACTCTTGGCAATGGATGGTTGACATCAATTAGAAATTTATTTACGGTTATTTTGTAGTCAGCACATACAGGATTTTGCCTGTCTCCTTGACAATGGGAACCAGTGGGGTGCCCCATTCAGCATTTTCAATCAAGGTAATGACACCCTTACTTTCAAGTTCATCTAATTCTGCATTAACATCCCTTTTAAAAGCAAAAGGTAATGGCCTTGGTTTGCAAAATATAGGTTTTGCATTTGGTTCCATTTTTAAGTCAACTTTTTCAAACCTATAATGCCCTAATTCATTACTAAAGAGAGAACTATATTTTTTTACTAACCTGGCTATCTCTGCATCCTGATCTATTTTATTTATATTAATGTTAGGAACTCCCGGTAATTTAATCTCGAAATTAAATGTCTTCATTAAATCTCTACCAATTAAGGCTGTTGTTCCATTTTTTATTATAATTAACCTACAGTTATCTACCCTAACATTATTATATTGAATACAGTGGAACCCCGATAAGTCGGCCCCCGATAACCCGGAACTCCGGCTAACCCGGACCGATTTTTATCAGACAAACATTTCAACAATAAAAATGTATTGCTGTTACAAAATCTCGTGAACCTAATTCATTCATTTGGTGACGTCAATATACGAACGAAACGATTGATGAATCCGACATTACTGAAAATATCAGGGTGCAGATGGGACCCTGTCGCGCAATTCGCAGCAAATAAAATAGTCGTATGTTTTTGGCTTCATTTTATTTCGGTTATACATACGCATTTTCAAGGTTCACGAGGTTTTGTACCAACTCTATGTAATATAATATTTGAGAGATAATGGAACCGGATTGAACTACATATAACATAATAAAAATGACTCATGGTACACCACATTCATTGTCGAAAACAACATGCACCTGTATTATCCTTTATTTTTTTGAAACTGTCTGTGTTAGCATTGTTTAGAAAAGACTATTAAAATTCTTTTTTTAACAATGGTCTTAGTCATCACTTTTATTAAATAACATAACATCAGAGACGGTATTATGTGTAGTAAAGTCGTATTATTGTTCGCTTCCGTTTTGTAATCGTTCGTAAATTTATTCAGATTTTGTGTTTGCGTGTCTTTTGTCTATAAGAGCAACAAAACGTAAAAATGTTGTAGTGGCAATGGAAAAGAAACTAGAAGCATTAAGTAGAATTGATAAAGGTGAATCTTGCAGCATTATATTATGGTGTCGGTACATCTACAGTATCGGATTGGAAGAAAAATAGAACTAAAATCGAAGAATTTTTTTTTTAAAATGATAACAAAAGACAGTTTAATCGGTGCAAAGCTAATAAAGCTAAGAATGAGACTTTTGACGACGCTTTGTATGTGTGGTTTTGTGTGGAATGCGAACGTGGTTTACCAGTGTCTGTGTGACAATTATAACGGAGTTTATAGTTTATCTGTAAGCATACCATATTTTATTAATTTTTACCATTTTCTCCGGCTAACCCGGATTTTCGATAACCCGGATCGGCCGCGGTCCCAATTAATCCGAGTTAACGGGGTTCCACTGTAGTTACGAAAATCTCACCTAAAGGTGTAATAATACTTCCATCAAATGATCTGAGTCTAACTTTAGTTGGAAGTAATGCACTGGTTTTGAAATATCTGATATAAATATTTTCAGGAAGGACAGATACCTGCGCCTGAATCCAGTTCCATTAAAATAGTACAATCATTAATTAACATATTTGCCTTGTGTGGTTTTATAAAACCATTATTAACATTATCAAAAGAGGTATGGTACATGTTTACAAAATCAAAATCTTGTACATTTTCTGAATCAGAATTTTCACTCTCTACAGGTTCTACATAATGAGTACTTTTTCCTTTGTTTTTATTAGACATTTTAGCCAGATGGCCAACCTTCCGACAGATCTTACAACTATATTTTCGGTACTTACAATTTCTAGTCATGTTTTATTCCTCCACACGCATTACACTTTGACTCTCCATACAAACCTCCTGAACCTCCTTCTCGTGCTTCTCTATTTCTGCCTTGGTTAACACTGGTGCTTGATATCTTATTTACTGGAACTGAAGTGTTGGCTTCTACTGCTGCAGCTTCTTTTCTCAACGCCAACTCATATAGATGTTCTAAGGTTGTTGTATGATCCTCCTCACATAAGCGATCCAGGACTGGTCCCTTTCTCACACCACAAACGAATTTGTCTTTTAAAACATTGTTTAATGTAGTCCCAAACTTGCAATCTATTGCTTTATTTTTAATTCTTTCGTAAAAGTCTGCCACGGACTCCTTTTCAGCTTGTCTCAAAGAATAAAATTCTATTCGTTCCTTAAAAACAGAAACTTTTTTAGTGAATTGCTTTTGTAGAAGGATACATAGTTCATCGAAAGTCTTATTCTTAGGTAAAACTGGGTCACACAATCCTTTTAATATTTCATAGGCCTTATCACCAATTATTGTCAATAATACTGGAACCATTCTATCATTCTCTACATAATTTGCAATAAAATATTGCTCTAACCTCTCCTAGTATATATTCCAATCAGTACCTATCCGGTACTCTTGTAAGCTGCCTATTGCGCCCCTTAGAACACTCACTTGAGTTGAAGGAAATACTGCACCTTCCATTTTGCACCTTGCAAATACTAAATAAAACGTTTATTCAAGCGCCTTGCTTGTAAAATTGTCTACTGCTTATTTATCCTCGTCGCCATATTATGTGGTGTCCACATCTAAGAATATTAAACAATTTAGACGGCATGAAAACCTTTATTCATTATACTAAATGAACATATGCTAATCTCTGAATTACATATTGTAGGTTATCTGTGAAGTTGGTCATAGATAGATTTGTAGAGGTGGGAAGTAACATAACTGTTACAGGTAGCATACATTACACAATTTCTACAGTTTTAGTCACTTTTTTTCTATGAAATAGTCATCTGATGAATTCTTATTACAACTATTTGACGACGCTGAAGCTAAACTGGCCTGTTATAAGATTATTTTTTAAATTGTTAACATGCCTTTATCTGTCCCTTTATTGGTATCGTAATCAGTGTTTAGGAAAGCGGCGGGCATTACTGTACACCTAACTTCAATAAACGATAATTTGAAATTAGGTTGATACTAAAACGTTTTTCATCAAAACAAGGATTAACATTTTTTTTTTGAAAAATGCCTTTGGCACAGTGGATTGGCATTCCAATCTAGTTTTATAACGAAGAAAATTATAATGATATTCCAAACATGTAAAAAACTACTCGACCGTTTGCACAAACAACGCAAGTACGGTATCGCCCGAACTGAGTGTAATATCATACAATGGTCGGTTAGCACTATCACTGCTCAACGCATTTTCATGAAATCAACCGGTGTGCTGACTAGTATTTGTTTAAATACTGATTCATAAATAAAGTATATATAATAAATGCAGGTTAATTTTAAACAAATTTTTAATTTTTTAAGGGAAAGAAAGAATTTACTCGGATTCGAGTAATGAGCATATTGCTTATATTTTCTCTATTTGTGCTAAGTGACTCGAATACGAGTCGTTATTGTAATTACACTAAAACCTCCGTTAACCGAAATAATTGGGGGGAGACCTTGAACGCCAGAATTTTGCTCATAGGTTCTATCCTGGGTATTTTTATATCAATGGGGGAGACCGTTTCGGTTAAAAATAACATTGTTTTTTTGTATTGTTCTTGTATCAAATTACATAGTACTCTTCGTCAAAGTTGGTATTAAAAAAACTATGAGGTGATTTTAATGTTTTCTAATATGTAAATACAAAACAAAGCAATAAAAAATTAAAGGAAATGAACATGTTCAAATTGTTTTTTTTAAGTAATCTAGTTTATTTTGTGTTTTCCTTTGACAACGATGTTTTGCAGCTATATCTCTCCATCGTTTCATTTGCAGAACATCATTAGATTTTGCCACATTCGATTGTTCGACGAAACATTTCCTTTACTATTTTCCAGCATTTTTTTCCAAATTCTTCCCAGCTATCCTTTTTTGCCTCTGCTCATTTCTTGTAACTTTATTTCTTTGTATTTTGTACATGTCATATGTTTGTTGACTTCTACTTTAGCTTTCACCATCCTGCGCAGTACCATGGAACGTATTATTTCGTTCCCATGGAACCCATAGAACGTTAATTATCTAGTAACGAAACGGTAATCTGACGGTTCTTGGTCATGTTGGAACAAATCTTTTGTAAATAATTTTTCCACAATTTTTTCTTTTCTTTAACTTCTTTCTTGATATTTCCGCTCCACCAGCTTGTTTGTTTCTTCGCATTACTACTTCTACTCAGGAGCGTGCGGTGAAATTAGAAACAAGGGAAGCAATTTAAAAAAAAATGTTAAAACTCACCTGTTTATAATGTAGTTCAATTCTTCTACCATTTTTCGCAAACTCGTCTATAACGTCATTGTAAAAACGCGGATATTGTGCAATTTCTTTGACCAAATTACTTTCAATTGCCAAAAGGTAAACACTAGAGAGTCGGTCTTGTCCTGTCAAGTTTCGCAAGTACGTTTTTATTCGTTTTAATGTTGAAAAACTACGTTCTACACTGGCACTAGTAGCTGGAATGGTCAGTACTAACTCACAAAATTTCACTACCTCCGAATACGCTTTGTCCAAAGAAGTGGTTTTAAAAAACTTTAGTAATTCACTGGCATTATTTTTTGACTTAATGTCCTCAGTTTCGTATAAAGCTGTGAACGTTATGAAATAAAGTCAAAATATTGTCCATAAAGACGTATCAACGATTTTAGTTGTTTTGTCTTTAAAAATGTTCCCAACGAAATTTTTCCAAGGACCCCTTCATCAAGGTACATACTACAATGACGAGGACCCCCACTATTTCCTAAAGACCTAAACAAACCTAAAGTTACCTGAAAAGAACCAAAATATGTGAAAACTAATCAAACTAATGCTATTTAGGATTTATTTGTGAAAATACAGAGAACCTACACAAGTACATTATTAGTTTTAATTTTCACTTCTCAATTAATGAGATACGTTGAATTTAACCTTAGAATCCATTATTTCTGTAATGTTAGGTTCCAAACTTGAAACTTTCACTCTGAAATCCGACCGCATGTCAAGCCGATTCCTATATTTGTTTTTCATGAAGCACATGGAAGAAAATGCTTGCTCACACCGATAGGTTGTTGCAAACGGAAGGATTTTTTTCATGGCCTTGTCCCCGTTCTTAGTAATCCTTGCGTGCTGTTGCCCAGAAGTTTGCTATTTTCTCACCATTAAAAATGTGCTTCATCGTACCACAACTCGACAAATCCACAAGCTTATCTTGTTCTTCTGTGAGGCCTTGGATTTGTTCAATTGCTTGACAGCTGAAAGGATTTCGAATCCAACCATCGTCAGGTTCAGGGAAGTATATCCTAAAAGTCGTGGCTAGGCTGCGTAGGTGCTCGGCTACGTTGATCTTTATCAGGTCAGGTAAACTCTCCTCTGCAGACTCCAAGAACTGTTTCAAATTAGGAAAGTTAGTGAACGACTCGTTTTCAATCCTTGCCGCCCACAGCTGGCACTTTTTTACCATAGCACTGATCTTATCTTCAATTTTGAACATGTCTACATTTTTCCCTTGCGAAGAAAAACACGAACTTCATCTCTAAGTTCAAAAGATCTTGTCAATATCCTCCCTCGAGAGAGCCACCTTACTTCCGTATGAATAAGAAGGTGTTTATGCTCACTGCCAATCTCTTTGCACAACAAAGAAAATAATCTGGATTGCAGAGGTCGAGTTTTAATGTAGTTAACGACGAACTACTTCGTTAAGTATCTTCTGCAAAGGTTCAGGCAATGTTTTGGCTACCAAGGCTTCACGATGAATACAACAGTGTGTCCATTTCACCTCAGGAGCTACTGCTTTGACACGAGCTTCAAGTCCTGCTTTGTGGCCAGCCATTGATTTTGCTCCATCCGTAGACAAGCCCAAACATTTTGTCCATGTGACGTCATGTTTATTGAAAAAAATCATTCAATGCAGTAAAAATATCTGCTGCTGTTGTGTGAAGTAGTTCGCATGAAAAAAGAAAATCTTCCAATATCTGGTCCTCCCACAAAAATCGAACAAAACACAACATTATTGCTTTTTTTTGATATGTCTGTGCTTTCGCCAAATTGAAGAGCAAACATGTCGCTCATGCTAAGTCTGACCAGCAATGTATCTTCAATGATATTGGCCATATCTGAAATTCGTCTTTGGACAGTGTTGTTAGAGAGCGGAACAATACTTATTATCTTAACAGCCGCATCACCCAACATTCTCTTGCATAGAACTATTGCTGATGGTAGTATAAGTTCTTCAGCAATTGTATGGTATTTTCCACATTTAGCGACAAGCTGAGATACCTCATAAGATGCAAGGGTTGCGTTTTCATTTACATTTGCACCATAGTGTTTAGTAATGTTTTTACGATATCTTTTAAGCTCTACTAGTTTGTTTTTAAAAAAATCGAATGACTTACTCTTGTACTCTGGATGTTTTCTCTCAAGATGCCGACGGAGCTTTGCTGGCTTCATACACTCATTCGAAAGGCTTTCGTAGCAAATTACACATTGAGGTTTAGGCTGCTGCTCAGGGCCAGTGAACGTGAAACCCATTTCCAAGTAATCAGAGTTGTATTTTCTAATTTTTGCAACACTGATCTTGGTCGAATTAGGTTTAAGAGACGCCGACGAGTTGGGTTCAAGAGACACTGACAAGTTCGGTTCAAGAGTCATTGACTTTTTAACTTTAACATTGAATGTATTGTGAAAATGGAAAACGAGCATATCTCAGACAAAATAAATTAATTGTAAATGACAAGAGCTATACAGTGGAAAACTTTAATGAACAAGAACAAAAAGAAAAATACTACAAACGCTCTACAAGTGAACGATCCCCAGAGAGTGATCGGCTAAATGAACAACAAAGGAAATTTACTAAAACAGACCCAAAAAACTAGCAAGTCATGGTCAAAGGGTGGATGTACAGGATAATGACCAGGCGTGGATACGGAAAACAAATAAGAGAGCACCGAAAAGTAATAGAAATAGAAAATTGAAAGGTATAATAAATATAGGAACGTGGAATATAAAAACTATGCTAGCCATGGGCAAAATGAAAGAAGTAGCAAAAGAAATGAGAGATTATAAGATAGACATAATAGCATTGCAAGAATTGAGGTGGAAGGGAGAAGGCAGGATCGACAAGCAAAATTACACAATGTACTACGGAGGAGAAAATACACAAGGTAGAAATGGAACAGGCTTCATGATAAGTAGAAGATGGAGAGAATATGTATTAGAATTTAAAAAAGTAAATGGAAGAATATCTTATTTAAGGATTAACAATAGAGCTGCTAATATCTCAATTATAAATATCTATGCACCCACAGAACAAGCCGATGATCAAGAGAAGGATGTTTTTTATGAAGCTCTAGAAAGGCTCTTATAATTCTAGTAGACTTCAATGCAAAGATGGGTAAAGAGGAACATTGGAGATCGGTAGCAGGGAAAGAAACAGCACATGACACAACAAAGGAAAATGGGACAAGAATGGGCAATCTAGCAACAGATATGAATATGTTTGTAGTAAGTACTAAATTTCGGCACAAGCTAGAGCATAAAATAACATGGCTTATTCCAGGAAGAAATACAGGAAACCAAATTGATCATATTCTAATAAATAAAAAGAGAACAAGAATGATCCAAGATGTAAGGTCATATCGAGGCGCGGATGTGGGATCTGATCACTTCCTTGTAATAGCAAAGCTTAAGCTAAGAATGATAGATATGGAGAAAAAAGAAAACAAAAGGAAAAGATGGAGAATAGAAGAGTTAAAAACAAAGAAACGGCAATATCAACAAGAAATGGAACAACAACTATTGGAAAATATAGAAAATGAAAACATTGAAACAGACTGGGAAAATATACGAAGAAGTATAGCAAAGACAGCAAATACAGTGCTAGGAAGAAAATATGTAGAGAAAAGGAATGACTGGTTCGACAATGAGTGCGAAGAAATATTAAAGAAGAAAAAATCAGCAAGACTCGAATGGTTAAGAACGGGATGCACAGATGGTTACAGAATATACCAAAAAATCAGAGGTGATACCACAAAACTAATAAAACACAAAAAGGTGAGGTGGATTGAAGAAACCATGGATGCACTGGAAAAAGACACAAAAAACAACGGCAAGCTGTATAAATATATTAACAAGCAAAATAAAAAATTAAATATGGTAACAATAGAAAAGAAAGAGTGGCAAAATTATTTCAAAAATCTCTTAACGCAAGAAAACATACAAGCAAATGAAGATGAAGTTTTGGAAATAACAGAAGAAGAACGGCCTGAACAAAACATACCAACGGCAGAAGAATTTAACGAAGTGATAAGCCAACTAAAACAAAATAAAGCAGGGGGAACAGACTGTTTAGTTAATGAGTTGATTAAACATGGAGGGACAGCAATACAGCAAAGATTGTATAACCTGATTAAACAGATTTGGATAAAAGAATCAATGCCTAAAGAATGGGAAAAAGGGTTAATTATTCCGATATTTAAAAAAGGAAACCCAAAAGTTTGTGAAAACTACAGAGGCATTACTCTTCTACCACATCTAATCTTGACCACAATGATAAATAAACGATTGATGGAGCATACAGGTATAAAAATAGGGGATTATCAAAATGGTTTTAGGAAGATCTACCGTAGATGCCATACACATAGTGACTCAGACAGTCGAGAAATTCTATGAATATGACATGTGGCTGCATATCCTCTTTATTGACTTCTAGCAAGCATTTGACAGTATTAAGAGGCCAGAAGTAGTAAACGATATGAGGAATATAGAAGTGCCTGGAAAGATGATAAGACTCATGGAAATGACGATGAAAGAATCGAAGGCATCCGTATTAACGCAGGAAGGAACAACAGAAGAATTCGAATACAATGCAGGAGTAAGACAAGGAGATGGGCTGTCAACTATGCTCTTTAACATAACTTTAGATGCCATAATTAAGACGTGCAAACTCAATGGGACGATCACCAACAATTCAGTCCAGATAGTAGCATATGCTGATGACCTAGCGGTGCTGGCGAGAGACAAAAGAACCTTAGATGACATAACCAGACAAATTGAAAAGAAAGCGGTGAAAAGAGTCTTAACAATAAATGAAGAGAAAACTAAATACATGAAAATAGAGAGGAAAAACAAAGATACAGAGGAGAGAAATATAAAAATCGGGAATTATAATTTTGAAATAGTCAGTAATTTTCAATACCTAGGAGTCACAATTAACAACAAAAATGAAAGAAACATAGAAATTACCAACAGAATACAAGCGGGTCATAGAGCATATTATAAGTACAAAAGTATTTTAAAAAACAAAAAAATCAGCAGGGTTACGAAAATCCGAGTATACAGAACAGCAATTCGAACAGTGGTGATATATGGGGCAGAAACCATGAGCCTAACAAAGAGGGAAGAAGAAATGTTAAAAATATTTGAAAGAACAATAGTAAGAAGAATTTATGGACCAAAGAAAACAGTGCATGGAGATTATGAAAGGCTCTTGAATTTAGAAATAAGAGACATACTAGGAGGCGAGGATATAGTGAAAGCTATAAAAACCCAGCGACTACGGTGGTATGGACACTTAAGAAGAATGGGAGAAGAAAAAGATGTAAGAAAAGTTACAATGTGGAACCCAAATATAACAAGGGCGAAAGGAAGACCAAAAAGCAGGTGGGAAGACCAGGTATTGGAGGACATAAAAATATTGGAAGTGCCAAGATGGAGACAGAAAATACAGGACCGGGATATATGGAGGAAAATAACAGAGGAGGCTAAGAGGAACCCTAGATTAGACTAGTTAACTTGAGAGAAGAAAGAATGTGGAGTGACTCACCACAATAAATGAGTCAATGAGCTCAATAAGAGTGGCTCCAACTCCGCACGGAGTGTATAGCCTGTATATATATCCACCAGAATTTTACAACCGTCTAATTCAAAAAAGAATTCACATTATCAAAAATCAATCTAACTCCAATTCCAATCTAAAACAAACTCAAACCATACCTAACAATAATAATAGTAATGTCACCAATCCAAACAAACACTACATATCCCTACCATACATTAATGGATTCTCCGAACAAATCTCGAAAATGTTGGCAAGATATCAATGTTGGACATAAATCATCTAAAACATCCGGAAAATATTTCTCAAAATTTAAACCCAAAGTTACTAAAGATCAGCAGTCGGATGTTGTGTATAAAGTAAATTGTAAAGACTGCAATTCAACATACATTGGGCAAACACATCAATATCTACATAGAAGGATTGTTGCACACAAACATAGTGTACAAACAAACAAAATAAACACCACAGCCTTAGCCAAACATTCTGTAGAAAATAACCATAGTTTTGATTTTGAAAATGTACAGATTCTGGAAAAAGAGCAAAATTATAACAAAATATGTATATTGGAGATGATCCACATAAAGAAAGACCAAAATTGTATCAATAATAAAACTGATATTAAAGATCTCTCCAATATATATCACAATTTGATAAATTGAGTGTGGTTGTAAGCACACCATTGGTAAACACTTCAAATACGGCATTTTTATTTTTTTATTTTATTTATTTTTTTTTTGTTACATGCTACCTCTGATAGCAACTCCACAGAGTTGCAGTTTGTATCATTACATCAATTTTGTTTAGCCAGGATATATGTCAGCGTCCTAAGCTTCTTCTGTCCAGTATTTTTTCCTATATAATGATCTACATAAACACATATCTCATTTCTCATAACATGTTTCCAAATAATGTAAATTTCTTATTTTAATTGTATTTAATATCTCATTTTTCTTTATTTCATTCGGTTACAAAACGTGGTTGTCTCTTAATATTTTAAACCAAGGTTATTTTTAAAAATCTTCTATATGCCCACATCTCAAATACTCTGTTCTATTATAATGTTCTATCATTAACGAATATCCTTGTTTTAGCGTCAAGCCTCTGTTCCATATAAAATACAAAAAAAAAATACGCACCTCAGTATTCATATTTCGAGTTACATACTCAGATCATAACTGCAAAATATCTTGCTCCCATTATTGAAAGTTAAACATTAGTCAGATTTATTTCTTTCCTATATTATGTAACTTGATCTCCTGTATATTATCGTTTTGGTTTTACGACCACCATCCAAAACCGTTGTGAAGTGCTTTTACCTTAGAGAAACACAAAGTGCATTTTTTTTAAATTTCAAAATATTACGTGTATTGTATATAACAGGGGTGGCCAAGCTCCTTGATAATTCGAGCCATTTTTCAAAATCTGAAATTTTTCGCGAGCCGCAATTAAACAATTATTTAAATTTAGAAAGTGTAAAAAAGGTATAAAATTTTTCTCTTAGTGTTTGTATTTCACGAATTTTAAATTAAAATAAAATGGTTCACATCGTTGTTTCAAATATGGAAATAATTCTACAAGCAGCCTTTACTATTTCAGTATATTTAGATTTTCTGGGACGGCCTACTGATCTACCTTCTCTCAAAAAACACTGTCTGTAACACTCTGTCTTCCTCTGAGTTTACCACATGACCTGCCCATCTTATCGTAGCTTTTATAAATATTTCTTACGATGTTTTTAGTACCATACACAGTCACCAATTCAGCTTTGCGGCGCCTTCTCCACTCTCCTGTCAATTCATCTCTTTGAGGGCCAAATATCATTCTGAGAACTTTCCTTTTAAAACCAGCAGTATATTTATTTTCCGCTGATGTAGAGTCCATGTTTCATTTCCATATGTAACCATTGGGTGAATAATTGGCATGTGCAGTATTAATGTAGAATGTCTTTTTAGCAACTTGGATCTTAACAATGATGATAGGGAGTTCGATGCTCTATTCACCGCACCTATCCTTGCCGAGACCTCTTTTTATATGTGGTTATGATCACCGCCCCCAGATATTTAAACTCTTTTACTACTTCGAAGTTGTAGTCATTAATAGTTATGTTCTGCCTAACTCTTGGTCTTGGATTTTTGGTTACTAACATGTATTTCGTCTTCTCTTCATTTATTCGAAGGCCCAGACTACCTGTTTCTTCATCAAGTTGTGAAAACACCTCTCTCAGGTCTCTTATAGAATAAACAACTGCACCTAGATCACCAGCAAAGGCCAACAATAGTTTTGATCATCGATTCGCAAATTCCTCTGTCATCTCAGATGATATTTTATTTATTACATATTCTAAGGCCAAATTGAATAGCAACGGTGATAAGGGGTCTCCTTGTCAAAGTCCTGATGTTACACTTAGTCTTTTATATTTTTTGTTATCAGTAATAATTACTTACCTAAATTATTTAAGACATTTTGAAAGAAAAAAAATTAAAAGTAATTCAGATATTTATTGAGAGCCACAAATAATCCTTCAAAGAGCCACATGTGGCTCGCGAGCCACAGTTTGGCCACCCCTGGTATATAAAATATGTTTGTTAACAGTGTAATGTTTAATAATTAAAAGTGCTTATTGAAAATGGCAAACAGCCGAAACGTCTAAGCAAAATCAAGTGTTTTATTTATAACAGACCGCAAACTCAGGAATTAAAAACCAACTATTTATATATATATATATATATATACACATATAAACGCTCTTATACAGGCCCGTACAAGATATATTTTGAACGTTTACAAGCCCGCAACTACCTTTTGGAGCCCGACTGCGGGTTTCGAAACGTCGCCCGAGTATCTAACAACCATTGGATTCCCCTTACTTTCTTACCCAACTGGACAAATTTTTGCGAAGGCTTCACAACGTACAGCTTATACATACACTTATACAAAAAGTTTCCAAAATCATGCGGTAGGGGGCGCTTTCGTGTATAAGTTTTATACATTTGAACTATTATATTTAAATAAATCGCTATGAAGCCCGACATTTGACAACGCCGCTGGGCTTGAAAACGTGCGTGAAATTTATTTTCACATATATACCATTGGGCGTAAATCACAATTGTTAGAAGTAAGAACGACACACATATATAAAGATAATCAATCTTAAAAATACTATACAGAGTGCCTAATTCAATAAAGAACACAAACATCGGTGTAGCTTCTCAGGGACACGAGTGGGTAATGCCCACCTTGGAAAAATCGACAGTATTGGTGAAATATAAAGTTCTCCTTCTTTTCATCTTGAAAACAAAATTTGATACAGTATTTAGTATAAAATAAAACAAATACATTGTTTTATAATAAAACACCCTATACCTATATGTATTGTTAGATATTTCTTTACTCGATTTCATTGAGTAAATTTCCTGCAACAGGTATTACAGATTTAAAAAAAAATGTCTGAAAAACCAGAAAATAATACAAAATAATAAATAAAATATATTTCGAATTATGGAAAAAAATTTAAACTGAAAATACAAACAGCTGCAAGAAAAAAAAAGTACAAAAGTAAATACGAGTACTTCATTAAATATTTGGTTAATAGCTATTTTACATTTTATCTTATTTATAATTAATGCTGAGAATGACTAAAATAATTATTAAACATTGAAATAAAATTAAACGTTTATACTAGCGCAGTGCAAGTCTAAAATATTTAAAGTAAATTAGCAATTGTTTAACCTTTATAACAGTTATAAACAAAAGCTTTCACTGTGGCCCACGTCTTATCCTTGAATAAATCTTTATGTTTTTTCATTATCAACTCGGTTTCTTCTTTTCTCGGAGCTTTTTTGTTTTTTATGTGATCTTTGAAAGCTGTTTTCAATACATTTTTTTGCTCTGAATTCCACTTTCCTCGCTTTCCTTTTTTTATACTATTTTTCCTTTCATCTAAAACATAACAGTTTATCTTTCATTCCACGTTCTTTAAATTCTTGGTTCTGGATAAGGAAAAATAGATAATTACCTAATACCGCATTTTTCATTGCTTGTTCTCCGAATTGCTGTTCCCACGTCTCTTCTATTTCATTTTCATTAATATTTTGATCTAAAAACAATATATATATTAAATCTTCATGCCTGCATATATTAATTTTTTCTAGTAATCCTAATGAAATATCAACCTGATTTGCTAAAGTTACGTGGTGAGTAAAGCATGTTTTAAATTCCTCCATATTTCGTAGATACTAGTTAACGTATTAACTGAAAATTTAAGCATCTATATGTTTTTAACGGGGCGAATTTTGAAAATAAACTGAAATTTAAAAATTTTCATTGCACTATTGTTTGTGTTCCGAATCAATATTACAGTAATGAATTTGGCGCAGTACTTCGTGTTCTAATGACAGCAAATAACAAACGATTTCATTAACCTATTAATTTTCAAACAAAATATTCACTTTTACGGTATTGGAATTTATGTTGTTGATTTTACAAAAAACTTTATTGTCATAAAAAAGTTTCCTTCATTCTGGTACCTTAAAAGAAAATAAATAATTATGAATTTCTTACCATGAAATAAAGGTTTTTCTGCTTCAGTCTCATCCAGCAATGATTCATTGTCTGACAAAGTTATTTCGTCAAGGGATTTTCCTTTATACTTTGCTACTTGTCCACTATTAACAGCGATAAGTAATTTGGCAACTTTTGCTGTCTGATACAAGTCTTGAGGAAGCCTACGAGACAGAACTAGTTAAAGTATCAGAAGTACGTACATTTGAGTATGTAGCCAAGTAGACTGACCTTTAGTTTCTGTTTTTTAAAAGAGGATTGGAAAACAGAACTTTCCCATTAAAAATGTATGCGAAATATGGACAGTGCCAGTGGTGTAGTGGTAAAATTAGCTGTGCCGGAGCTATACCTCTACCGGAAAATTTTTGAAAATTAGCCTACTACCCAAATCGTGAGTTTTAAGGCCCTTTGGCAAATGTTTTGAAAAGTTTAATAATTAAACTAATTAATGATCTTTTAGAGTGATAGTAGTTACAGTAGGGCCTCCTACACATTCTCCTCCAAAGAATAATTTTAACTTTAAAATATGGTAAGACTTTCTTAAGGTAGATTATTACAGTTTGATACCTTAAAAACTGTTTTTAAGGTATCAAACCATAATAATCTACCTTAAAAACTCTATAATTTAAGTTGGAAGCCTTGCTGACAAAAATTAAAAAAACACTGGTGTAAGTTAGGCAAATATTGTAAATGACTAAGTTTTCATTTTCAGTAGTATTAATTTATTATTGTGAAAAAATACACCCACAAGTTACATTAGTATATATATTTTTTATTATTTAACACACACAAACATTATAATCTGTGCCAAAAAAATTAAGAATTATTTGAAAAAACTACATACAGTACAAATAACTTGTGTATTTAACAAAATACATATAATAAATACATCAGATTAATTATAACATACATACTCAAAGTAAGTGCCAAAATGCATCCTTCTTTGCGTTCTTTTTTGGGTTTTCTGCAACTCTTGTCCTGGAATCGTCTGCAGACCGGTGGCTCCTCAGCCATTTAGTGACGTACGTCTCAGGCTGCCATTCTTGGAGAGGTGGACCTTGGATTTTTATGAACATCAATGATGATACATGAGCAACAGTCAAAGCGTTTCTTGATGGTGTAACCATATTGTTCATACAACTGAAACCCCGTTCACAATCAGCTGAGCTGCAAGGTATTATTTTAGTGCAGTTTAACAGTTCTTGCAATCCATCAGGCACTTGTCGGCTGTTGTCCAAATAGTCTCTGTAGGCAGAGACAGCTTTGTTGACGTTCAATTTAAATCTCTTGCACAGTTGCTCTACTTGAGTTTGACCAAAACTTGGTGGAATGCAGGTTGGCCAATACTCAGGTTCTAATACTTTAAAAGAGTTTATAAGATCTTCATATTGGGCTTCCCCATCAAATGTGGTGACAAACATTCTTTGCTTTAGGTTATTTATAACACTAGAAATAAGTTGCTGTCCATTGAACGATACAATTTTTGGATTAGTTTTTAACACAACTGATGCAAAATTTCCTTCTTTTATGGCGATTTGTGCTTCCAGAACTTTCGTGCCTGGCTTCTTCTTTAAGTGCTCTAAATATCTTACGGATCTGTTTATCAGTTTGTCTGCAAACACAATAGAAGTGTTTCTATTCTCTAAGCTCTCTGATAACAAAGCCAATTCAGCAAGAATGTCAAACATAAAGGCCAAGTTTAGTAGAAAACTCTGAGATGTTAGCCTATTTAATAAACCACTATATTTGCTTTTTTCAGTCGATGTTCTGTCAGGATCGTTTATGGCTTTAGAGAAATGGTTTGCCAAAGCTTGAAAGCCAAACCACACAGCCGAAACGGTACGAAAGCTACTGGCTACCCATCTTGTGCTCAACACTCTTCCGATTTTGTTCATCTGAATGTCAAGTTCTTGTGCACAGTCTTTTAACTCACGCTTGTTTTTTGGAGAGGCGCTGTACAGCGAGTACAGTTTGTCCATAAATATCTGGAAATGATTCACTCCGGCCACTTCGCTGACTGCGTCCCCAATAGCCAATTCCAATCTGTGATTTAAACAGTGCCAAACGATTATATCAGGGTACAAAGTTGAAAACCTCTTTGCCACTCCTGAGTGTTTCCCTAACATAACACTAGCCCCGTCACTTGTGAAAGAAACTAAGTTCTGTTTTAAATAACCATTGTCAAACCCATATTGTTCAAGGCACTTAAGTGTACTGTTAAAAACAGATTCGGCCCTTTGATCAGGAAGTTCAACTAGATCTAAGAACAAAATGTTAGGGGACTTTTCTTTACTTATTTCACACTTCAAATAAATTATGAGTACTGACTTTGAACTTATGCTGGTGGATTCATCAATAATGATAGAAATTTTCCCAGAAACTTCCTTAACCTTATTCAATATTCTTAACTTCATCTCTTTTGATATATGATCAATAATTTCTACAGCACTGTATCTTGAATGAAGGCCTACACCGATATCTACTCTATTTAGTTTTTGAAGTTCTAATAAACCGAAATGATCGTTATATGGTCGGTCGTTCTTAGCTATGTAGTAAGTTGACCTAAAAATAGCTTTAGTTGATTCCATGTGAGCTGTATTTGCAGAATCAACTAATTGCGTAATAGGATTTTTATGAGAGGATTCAACAATGGCCTGAGCAGTACTATGTGCTTTGGACTGTTTGTGCTCTATAATTTTTTTTCTAAGTGATTTGAGCTGGTTAGTTCGGTTTGAGCCGTAACAGCTAACTTGAAATGTGCGCCACTCATGACTTAAAGAAACGTGTTCTTTCTTAAAAGCACCCATAGTTGTGACTTCAAAACAAACTTTGCAGCCTAATTTACCTTCTTTGCAATCTATCCAAGGATAAGTTTCCTTCTTACGAGTCCACATCTCTTCTGTCCAAACGTCAGGCCATTTTGTTTCTTTTTCCTTATTCGTTGATGTGCTGGGTTCACTTATTTGTTCGTTTTTATTTAAAGAGTTTCCAATCGCTAATTCATCAACCGAAACAACATTGGATTTATCTTGCTTGGTTCCTTTAGGTAGGCCTAACGTGTTTAGTTCACGTTTCACCGACGCACTAAAAAATGAGGTTAAAGTTTTTTGTTTAGGTTTAGAGTTATCCATAGCGATACTACAGGTAGCTTATGTCAACAGATTTGGACGTTGGGCAAAGATAACACAACTATTAAAACTATTTCACCTCTTCCAGTAGGTATCCGCGACACGTAACGTAATAATTGGAGCAGAAACTCTAAATTAATATACAGTGCACGTGCACTATGCAAAGCAGACGAGACGCAACTACAACTGAGCAGGATTAGCATGGCCGGGTGGGCTGGAGATGCGCAGTAGCTACGGAGTGGATTTCAGTGGTGGGGGAAGCGACTCCGGCGACTCAGTCTGTTGCCGCTCTCACTGCCCTGTGTATCGCTCCAGTCTACAGTGTACAGGGCCAGCTCGCTCCGCTACCGCTCCTCGGGCGGGGCGCGGGTGATCGGAGCGTCGAGTGAGCTAGAGAGAAATCGAGGGGGAGAGGCGAGAGATAAGAAGGACACAATATTTCAATATTGTTGTGGCTATTCCTCCTTCCGTGGTGGGGGGAGGGTTGTGGTGACACGGACACGGTAGTGCTGGGCGCGGACCGCTGAGATGTCTATCATGTCTATCCATCAACTATCCCGTCTGCCAGTCGCTCGCTCAACTTTTGCGCTTACAATTACGAACTACCTAATCGTAGCTGCGTATGCCTTAACTGATTAACCACGATAACTAACGTGTAAAAATTACTTAGTAAAGGACAAAACAATATTTTCTAAATAAAACAATTTCAGATCTATTTTTGTCCTATATAAAAAATTCGATTGAAAAAATCGTAGCCGGAGCGCCGCTCCCCCTTCAAAAGCTGTGCCGGAGCGACGCTCCGGACCGCTCCGGCTCCACTACACCACTGGACAGTGCCACAAAAAATAGGTAATAAGCACGGTTTTTAAATAAATAAAGCAAAATGAAAACGTTTTTGTACTACACATGCATTTTTTTAAATCAAAAATGTAGTAGATACTACTTGATTTTGGTGTAACTTGTTTAATTGGAACAAAAGCAATGAAATTAATATTTTAAACCCCAAATACTATTCTAAACATATAGGTTCGATCCCCTACGGTGTAAGAAGTTTTTTATTTTTTCTTCAGATGTAAGTTGTTGTATTTTTATATAAATAAACTCAAATTGTCATTTATTTATGACCTGTGAATTATGATTCATTATTCACGACTAAATAAAGTTCATCATTATACTTGATAAAACACAAGTGAATGTAGTTTTTAAATGGTCGTTGATAAAAATGATAAAAAAATTGAATTTATAATTACCTATAATACGATTCATGTGTTTTTTTGGTGTGTCCCATGAAAGTAGCAAACTGTTCCATTTCGTCATCCTTAATATTGATTGCTTGCAATAATGTGGCAATTTGTTTTCTTAAACGGGTTGATGTAAACAGAGTTGTATCCGAAACATCAGCTTTTGTCGCCAGCTTTTTCACAATATGATAGCCACTCAACCACAGCTCTGTGTTAGGATTACCAAATAAATACGGATTTGTCGGAGTCACACAAATACTTCGGAAACTTAGAAGAAGTTCAATGAATTTCTGAAGGTCCGGTGGAAATAAAATTGCAACAGGTCTGCTTCCTTTTCCACCGGTCACTACTCTTTTCTAATTCTTGCACAAAGTTTGTTCAGTTTTTGAAAGACAATCCAGAAAATCGGTTTGCTGGTTTTCACTGACTGTTGAATTATAAGTCTCGGTTTTTAGGTACTGAATTTCCCCAATGCGCTTTCTATTTATTAATAATGTCAATGCTAAGACAGACTCGATCAGCTTTCGATAGTTCAACTTAATGTGGATATTCTTCTTCAATGCATCTGAAGCTTCATGGGCTTCGTTCATTACAAAAGTTTGGAATTTTATAACATCTTGGGTCAATGGCAACAATTTTGGAGAAACATAATTATTTTCCTTTAAATTAGATAGATAGGTACTTCATCTTTGATTTAAAAAACTAAGAAAGTTAGGGTTTGGTTCATTTTAGTTAGGTGTGTAAAATTTTTTAAGAATCTCATTGGTTCTGTTTGGTATCCACAATATTATTAATAAAACTTCAATAATTAGACATTTTGTTTGTATTTTCTTCAACTTAACAATTATATCGATAGGGCCAATAACTATAATATTTGCGTGGCCAATATCTATAATCACGGGGCCAATAACTATATATATTTGGTGGCCGATATCTACATTTATGGGGCCAATTACTGTCAAACATACATTACTTTATAAAAGATGTTTTTTTCTATTTTATAAATGAAAATCAAAAATAAGCGATATGAGATATAGAAATAAAATAAACTGGTCTAGAGTGTGATCTAATATTTTTGTTGCTAAACAACAATATTATACTTTTTATAGCTTCTTTAAGAGAAAGAAAGAGGCCACTAACTACATCCCTTACCCTACAATCATTTGCCAAAAACTGTGAAAGAAATGCCACTTTCCACTCAATTTAAGAAAAATGTTTATAACATTAAAATAATTCGCCAACGCACTATAGGTGG
Organism: Diabrotica virgifera virgifera; assembly: GCF_917563875.1. Lineage (NCBI taxonomy): Eukaryota > Metazoa > Arthropoda > Insecta > Coleoptera > Chrysomelidae > Diabrotica > Diabrotica virgifera. Next base: position 144,450,417 of record NC_065451.1, on the reverse strand, counting down.
GTTTACTGTAAAGAGACCGAAAGCAGTAGACCGAACGCATTAGACCGAAAAGCACTTTACCGAACAGCAGAAGACCGAAAAGCAGTTCTTTTTACTTGTCGCAGTAAAAGAGATAAGACTAATGTAATTACAACTAAATGTTATTTGGATGGTTATTATAAACATTTAAAATGGTGTTAACGTCACTCTACCCTTAATTTATTTTTACCTTCACTAATTTGTTTAAGGGATAAAAATTATTTCATATCACACTGTACAGAGTAAAAATTTACACAGTCTATATATAAAATAATACAAAAAAAATACAATAAACAAAAAAGACAGATATACAAAATCTTAGCATAATTTACTGCAAACTTTTTAAATTTATTTCCCATTTCAGTCTAATGCTGTTCGGTCTAGTGAGGTTTCGGTAAAGTGCTTTTCGGTCTAATGAGTTCGGTCTACTGCTTTCGGTCTAATTGTCGTGTACCCTATAGGTGCATGGTACCATAAAAAGAAAGTGGAACTTGCTAGGGTTCATCTGTCCGCATGTTCTAACTAAGGCACGTAAATGGCTCTTATTGTCTGATTAATAGTAATAGTTTTTAATAGTCTGCGTAATAGTTTTTAACTTTTTCTTCACACAACACCTGCACCTGCATATTTGAACACTTTTTATTTAATTTATTAATTTGATCTTTGTTCTGTTGGTTTGTTTTGTTGGCACTTGGCAGTGAAGACGTGAAGACGGGAGAGATTTAAAACAAGGATCTACGACTTCGAGCCACGCTTCACGCAACCGTATTTGCGTACTTGTGTTTCGAGTTGCGTGGTCGTGCGGAGTTTAATTTACAAAATTTAAATATAATCGTTTCTACTGATTCATAATATGTATACTATAATATATTAAAGTTTTTAAATATTGTTAAAGTTTTTAACATTGTATTTTAATATGTTTTGAGTTGTGTGGTCGTGCTCTGGTCGAGTGGAGTTATAATTTACCAAATTTAAATATACCTAATCGTTTCTACTGATTCATAAAATGTGTACTATAATATAATATATTAAAGTTTTTAAATATTATTAAAGTTTTTAACATTGTATTTTAATATACTTTGTTTTATTAATAATAATATTACCCAAGTATTGCACCTTGTTCAAAAAAAGTTCAAGATAAATACTGTTTGGGGTTGTTTCCCTGGATTTTTAAAGACAATTATGTAAAACGTGTTTATTTAATTAACTACCTAAAGTTGCACATACTAACAAACAAAATTTACACTGTTTTAAATACAAAATGACTGTCTGATACACATTGAGATGTTTCTTGGTCGGCGGGTGAATTTCAACACCTTGCAAATCTGCGTGGCGCGCGTTTCCCTTGCATGTCTTTGTCTCTTACTTGCGCTGCGCACCTTATTACACCTGTTGTTTAAAGTCCAGAGGCGGCTTCCACAATTTTCGCGCAGTGTGTAAAAGAAAAATGATTGAAGTTAGGACAAAGTCTTAACAAATACCGCGGTTTTTCCATATGAAAATGCAAAGCAAAATAGAATCAATATAATGTCAATTTATATGTTACTAGACGTATATAGACGTATGTGACGCCCTCTGGGTAATACATCAGTTTTGGTGGCGAATTTAGATTTCTCATCCCAAAAAACCCCCGCTTACCAAATTTCAATATTCAAGATAATAAATAAAATAAAAGTTTAATTTTGACAAACTGTAATTCGGTTATTATCAACTTTAGTACTAAGGTAAGTTAGCTTAAATCGACCTATTTTAAGCTCAGAAATCTACGGTTAAGCTATGGCCCATTCTTTACCAAACACCCTGTATAAAATATGATATTACCTGGATGTTTTTTTTACATGTGCCCTCAAGTTATAATATTTCGTAAAGTTTATGTTACACTAAGGGCCGGTTGTTCGAACGCTAATCAAGAAGTTTCATTTACTGTAATCAATTTTCTTGATGGGCATCAAATCGCGACATGAAAAATACATGTAAAACACTAATCAGTTATTGATTGTAGGTAAAACAGTAATACAAATATAGCCGCAGCTCTTAAATTATTAAAAATTGCTTATTATTATTATTGACTTGTAAGTCAAAACAAGAAATTAACATCAGAAAGAGTTTAATTATGTTTTATTTTAAATTAAAATCAAAATAATAAAATAAATCAGTCAACATAACCTCAAAATGCGACATCTGTCAGAAGTACGCTTAATCAAATATAATTGTAATTAAATATTTGATAATGATCAGTTTTGATCACTCAAATATTTAATTACTGTCACCAACTGTCAATGTCAACTTTTATTGGGTTGCTAAAAACATAATTGATTATAATTATGAGATTAGTTGATCAATTAACATAACAATTATTAACATAATTGATTAAGTAATTTCATAGTTGTAATTAATAATTATGATTTCAGCAACATAATCAAAGTTGACATTGACAGTTGGTGACAGTAATTAAATATTTGATAATGATTATTGTTGATTATTATTGTTATTGTTGATTATCAACGCTAATCAGCATTGATCACTATCAAATACTTAATTACTGTCGCAACTGTCAAATGTCAACTTTGGTTGAGTTGCCGAAAACATAATTAACTATGTTTTCAGCAACCCAACCAAAGTTGACATTGACAGTTGTGACAGTAATTAAATATTTGATAATGATCATTTTTGATTAGCGTTCGAACAACTGGCCCTTAGTACAACGATTCATTTTCTACTTACAACAAAAAGAACACTGAAAATAAAACAAAAGTTTAACCACACTTAAAAGTTTTAGAACTTCACACCACAGAATCAAGTTACTCAAATTTTCAAACACCTCACCTGACACAGTGTCTCAAGTACGATTGCGCGAAGTCGCGCAATTTACGAGACGCGCCCGGTCTGTACATCTAAGTAGATTTAGGGCCGGTACTTTATGCCTCGATTAACAGCCCGTTAGTTAACGGAGGTTTAATCGGGACCTCTTTAGGATCTCTTGCGTTGTAATAAATGCAATTACAGTATTACAAGTATTATAACAATTAAAATAAGTATAATAATAATTATAATTGCATTTATTACAAGGCAAGAGACCCTAAAGAGGTCCCGATTAAACCTCCGTTAACTAACGGGCTGTTAAAAGGCGTCGAGGCATAAAGTACCGGCCCTTAAATGTCCAGCAAACGACGGCACTGTTGCCAGATTTACCTTTTTCCTTTTAGCGGGAATTTTAAAATTTGTCTAATACCACTTTGGTTTTAAAAGAGAGTTCTGTATTCTTAAATTTATAACCTTACTTTTACAAGTAATTAGGAGTATTTTATTTACATGTAAATATTGAAACAAGTATTGTACTGTGTCATAATTTAAAACTCATGTTGCAGTATTTTGAAAAAAAAATGAAGCTCAAAAGAAATATACTTATACAGTACAAATTATTTTTTAATGGGAATGGAAATTTACGATTTCAAAGGTGAAAATGTGTTGGGATAGTATAGATGGACACTTTATTTTAGTTAAGTGGTTACATAATTATTCAGAATATTAATAAAATTACTAGTAATTTGAATTAGTTTTAATATGTATTATAATAGTATTAATTCTCATCATGTATCTGGCTAAATAGCTAAGCGCTAAAGTTGGATTTATAGTTTGACGTAGCGTAGACGTAGACGTAAGAAACGGACTGGAGACGGAAGAAAATATTATGTCAATTTCTAGATCGACGTAGCGGAATTTTTGCACATGAGTAGAAAGAGTAAACAATGACTTAATTATAATTCAACAACATAGCCTATAAATTATACGAACAGTAAACAAACTTTGTGTTTATTTATTTATACTTATACTATTATTTATTATAATATTTATCTGTTTTGTGTGTTACATGGATTAGGAAATAAACGAAGGTATGCTCTTTGGTGCCGCATGCCGTGGGATTTCCAACTATTTTGTTTCATTTCCTGGTCTTTAAAATGTTTATTGGATTTACCTATCGTATAATATGTTACGTGTCGTATACCTGAAATATTGAAATGACTATGATATATTTTTATTAAATTAATAACTTAACATCCATTGTATTAACAAATAATTAACAAAATTCGAATATGTTGACAAACAACTTTTTACACAACACAAGGGATGAGGGGGCGGGTCCACTTTGAGTGACAGAACAAAATTCTGCCTTATGATTGGCCAGACGGAAGAAACGCACTGTAAAAGGGGCGCCGTCCAATTCACCTAAAACCTTGAACTTGTCAAACGTCACGCGCATGTCCAATACGCTCCAACTCGTATACAGTCACTTCATCGAGAGCCCCAACTCATATACTTGACATTTCACATACTCTGGTGAAATTATTCGTTTTAGCTTCGTTCATTTCAAGCTTAATTCCTTAATCGGTTAGAACACTATTATTGACAGATGACAGCCTAGCTTGGAAAACAAATAATAAATAAATTTTTATTTTTAGTGTTTATTTATACATAATATTCATTCTACAACATAGAGAAATAAAAACAAGATTGTTTTTATTTCTTGTTTTCTTTCTTGTTTTTATTCCTCGTTTTATTTCTTGTTTTTATTCCTTGTTTTTATTTCTCTATGATTTTTGTAATAATCCAATATAATCCTAGGAAATAAAGGATAAATATGAAAGCAGCCTCTTTTATTAATTAGACTAGTTGATGATTGAAGTAAACAAAAGAAGCACAGCACCTAACCCGTTTTGCGATGCGTCTACTGAAACTACTGTCTCTAATTCAATATGATCGTTGATTGAAATATTGATATGGGTCAATCAACGATATCATAAAATTGTAATACAGGTTTATTAATTAGAACTTGTCTTAATTTTTCAAAAGAAATTTCATGTTCATTTTCCCAAATGAATTCATTTTTTTTAAGTAATTGACGTAGTGGATATGTTATGTCTGAGAAATTACCAATAAATTTACTTACATAAGTCAGCATACCTAACAGTCTCTGAACATCTTTTTTATTTTCTGGTCTACGAAGTTGAGTATTTTGGATTTATCTGGACTTACACCGTTGCCTGAAATTATATGACACATATAACAAATTTGAGTTTTACCTAACTTACATTTTGACAAATTAAATTTAACATTGTTTCTCTTAGCAATTTTGAAAACTTCTTTGAGCTTGGCATCATGCTCTTCTTTGTCTTTTCCCCAAACAATTATATCATCAATGTAGGCACCTATGTATGTCGGCACCATCCATTTTGAAAATTTCCTTGAATTTACTATGAAACACTTCTGGAGCCGATATTAAGCCATAGGGCATTCTAAGAAATTTATATCTCCCAAAAAGAGTACCAAATGTGCAAAGATTATCTACTACTTTCTGCTGTTAATGGAATTTGATAAAACCCTTGTGTTGCGTGTCTAATGCAAGTACTGAAAGAGTTGCATTGCGTAATTTACTCGTTATTTGATCTAAAGTTGGAATTTGACAATGTTCTCTTTTAACAACCTTATTGAGTTCAAAAGGATCTAAACAAATTCTCAAGTACTTTCTTACAAGTACCAAAGGATTCACCCATTCTGAAGGACCTACAACTTTTTCAATAATTTTTTGCTTTTCAAGATTGTTTAGACTTTCTTCTAAATTTTTAAGTAAAGGTAAAGCTACTTTTCTTGTTGGGTGTATAACTGGTTTTGCATTATTATCAATTTTTATAGCATACCTTTTATTAATGCATCCTATGCCTGAAAAAATATCTTTAAATTGTTCAATTAAAATATTATATTCTTCAAAATCATAACCTACACTCCCTACACTATTTACTTTAGATATTAAATTTAATTATAATAGAGCTACGGTTGTATATGGAGCTGAATTATGGGTTTTAAGAAAGGCAGATTAGAAAGATGGGAGAGGAAAATTTTTCGATCAATTTACGGCGGCATAAATACACAAATGGGATGGAGAAGAAGGACAAATAAAGAATTGGAAGAGCTGTATACGGAACCAAAAATCACCGCAATAATAAAGGCGCATAGAATAAGATGGCTGGGACATGTGCAAAGATTGGAAAACCATAGAATGACCAGGATGATATTGAACAGGAAACCAGTAGGGAAAAAAAGGAAAGGAAGACCCCGTAAAAGATGGTTTGACAGCGTCCAAGCAGATTTACGAGAATTAAAAATAGATAACTGGAGAAACAAGGTATTAGACCGAAAAGAATGGAGAGGAGTGGTAAGGAAGAGCGCAAGAGAAATTGTAACAGAAGAATGTGCCATGAATTGTAAAATGAGAGCTATATATATGTATACATTTATATGATGTATTTTTTAAATAGACAAATTAATATTGTATATTGTAGATATGTATAGTAAAAAAAATGTAATTGTGTTTTTCACGCCCAGGGCCTACATGGCCTGCATTTACAATATAAAAGTCTAAATCATGTTCAACTTTATTTCTTTCACAGTGTAATGTGCATTTACCTATACCTACCACATTAAGATTATTTCCAGTGTAAGATTGTAGTTTTGTATTTGTTTTCATGATTACCCTGTTAGAAAATCCTAAAGTTTCAAAAATACCTACTCATTGGTAATACATTTGCCATTGCACCTGAATCTATTTTGAAAGTAATTTTATGTTTATTTAAGTATATTTAAATCTGCAAACCATGCTATATTTGTGAAATTATTTTCCCCTGCATTAACTTCTAGTACATTGCCTATGAACAAATCATTACAACTACTTGTTATATTTGTGAAATTATTTTCCCCTGCATTAACTTCTAGTACATTGTCTACGAACAAATCATTACAACTTGTTACCTTTGGACTTTTAGTTACAGTATTTATTTCATTAACCTTTTTGGTTTGAAATTCGTTCTTTCTACATACTGTTGCAAAATGATCTGGTAATTTACAAAAATTACATACCTTACCAAAGGCTGGACAATTATTTATTCGATGCGACCTTTAACCACATCTATTACAATTTTGTATATTCTGACTCCTCCTGATCTCCTCTGACCTCCTGATGCTTCTCCTTCTCACCACCTTGATAACGATTACCTGATTTGTTGTCTGCTTCCACTTCTATTACATTACTCGAGGCTCCTACTCTCATCATTTCACTTCTGGCTCTGGATGACTCTTTACCTGGCAAAAGTTCGATTGCTTTCTCCAAAGTAAGACCATCTTCTTGTAATAGTCTTTCTCGTATTTCATTGTTCTTAATGCCACATATAATCATTGTTACAATAAGACTATCTTGAAGCTTTTCCAATTTGCATTTACCTGCCCTTTTCTTCAACTCGGTTATGAAATTATTGGTTGGTTGTCCTGGGTCTTGTTTGTAAGTAAAGAATTTATACCTTTCATATGCAATATTTTCTTTTCCTTGGAAGTGTACTTCAAACTTTTCCTATCAACATTTTAACTTATTTTTTTCGTCCTCTGCAAACGCAAATGTGGTGTATATTTTAAAGCCCTCCTCAACTATATAATGAAGCAGCTGGGCACACTGTGTCTCTTCGCTTTTCTTATTTATTTCCGAAGCAATTAAGTTTTTTTTTTTTTTTTTTTTTTTTTTTATTACATATTTTCATTCACAATCTGCTTCATCGAAGCTATAAGCAAATAGTTTGAATGTTAAATACATGAGGGAGAAGCTGCCCTGTGGCAACCCTCCTATTATAATTTTTTACATTTGATCACAATATGTATATATTTAATTTATTAAATCTGTTGGCCATAGTTTCTTCAGTCGTCTTGCGAATTCGGGAGGAGTGTTCAGCAGTCTTGCTTCATCATTTGGATGACTTCTCAGTCCATCAAGGTAGCTCTTTGTGATCCTTGGAATTTCTTCCTCTACCAAGGGTGTAGCTGAGTCCTCGTGTAGGGTTTTATTGCTTACATACCAGGGTGCGTTGAATATCATCCTCAATATTTTTGATTGGACTCTTTGTATTATCTTGATATTTGATGGCTTTGAGCATCCCCAGAGTTGAACACCATAGGTCCAAATTGGTTTTATCATAGTTTTATACAGGAGCAGTTTATTTTCAATATTGAGTTTTGATTTTCGACCAATAAGCCAGCTCATTTGTCGTATTTTGATGTTGATCTGGGTTTTCTTGGCTTGGATGTGCGGCTTCCATGTTAATCTTTTGTCAAGGGTTAGTCCCAAATATTTGACTTGTGTGCTGACTGGTAATTGTGTATCATTTAGTGTTATTGTTGGGCATACATCTCTTCGGTTTGTAAATGTAACTTGGGTTGACTTCGTTTCATTTACTTTCACCTTCCATTTGTTGAGCCATGTTCCCAATTGGTCAAGGTGGTTTTGCAGTTGTGCAGACGCGATAATAGGGTCCTCATTGACAGCGATTATGGTGGTGTCATCAGCGAATGTTGAGATTTGGGTTGTTTCAGTGGTTGGGATATCTGCGGTAAATAATAGGTAAAGGAGAGGGCCCAGGACACTACCCTGTGGTACACCTGATTTAATGGGAAAATATGTGGAAGTTGCTGTGTTATATTTTACTTGGAAGTAACGATCTTCAATGTAGGATTTCATGATTAGGTAGTAGGGGGTTGGAAGAATACATTTGAGTTTGTATAAAAGTCCAGTATGCCATACTCTATCAAATGCCTTTTCTACATCTAAGAATGCATTTTTTTTCCTCAATAGCAGTAAGGATTTTTGTTATAATTCTATGAGTCTGTTGTGTTGTGGAGTGTCTCTCTCTAAAACCAAACTGGTGTGTGGGTATTTCTACATCTAGGTTAATGTCATTCTTCAGTCTACCAAGTAGTAGTGTTTCGAAGATCTTAGACATTATCGGCAACAAGCTGATTGGCCGATAGGATGATGTTTTATTTGGAGGTTTACCCGGTTTGTGAATCATTATTATTTGCGCAAATTTCCATGTGATTGGGAAATATGTCAGTCTGATTGCACTATTGTATATTGTAGTTAGCATGACCAATGCTCTTCTCGGAAGATGTTTCAGTATTAATCCTGTTATTAGGTCAAATCCAGGTGCTTTGTGGTTATTGCATTTTTCTATTTCTAGTTTAACTTCTGATGTATTGAATGGTGTTATTGGAAGCGTCATAGGGCAAGCACTATCCAGGAAGTCTCTTATTAAGTTTCCATCATCATTATTCTCTACTTGGTGTTCTTTAAAAATACCAGCTAAGTATTCTGCAAATGCTGAAGCTTTTTCCTCGTCTGATCTTCCCCAAGTACCATCATCTTTCTTAATTGGCGAGTTGTGTTCTGTAGGTCTCTTTAAGTGTTTTGTTGCCTTCCATATTGAGTGATCTTCTTTAGACAAGGTACTAATGTAGTGTTCAAATGTGGCATTGCGTGCTTCATTTAGCGCTGTTTTTAATTGTCTGGTTAATCGATTATATTCGTGTTTGTCATTAATGTTGCGGCTTCTTTGCCATCTACCTCTTGCTCTTCGTTTTTCGACTATTAGTTGTATAATATAATTCGAAGTGGTATTTTTGTTTTCTTGCTTTGGAGTTGATGGTGTAGCTCGATATGCAGCTTGCTGAATTTGACAGGTGAAGTGGTTTATAGCCTTATCTATGTCATCTTTTTCTTTGAGTCTGATTCCAAGATTTATATTCGTGTCAAGCTGGTACTTGAATTCACACCAATCAGTTTTAGGGGAAGTCAACTTGGGTATTTCAGGTCGTTTGATTATGTGGGTGCTGATTGTTGCTATGATTGGTGTGTGGTCAGACGAGAGATCCCAACTTGCTTCTATGTTTGTGTAGTTTGCTGCAATTCCTTTTAGGATAAAGAAGTCGAGTAGATCTGGTAGTCTATTTGTATCGGACGGCCAGTACGTTGGTTGTCCCGTCGATAAGTAGGTGCAGTTTGTGTTGTTGATGGCATCTAGTAGGCTTCTGCCTTTTGGTGTAATGAGTCGTGAACCCCAATTCGTATGCTTAGCATTCCAATCACCTCCAACAATGAATTTGTTACCTAGCTTGTTGAATAGTTCTTCGTATTCTTCAGTTGTGATTCTATGTCTAGGAGGGCTATATATTGCAGCAATTTCGAAGTTCCAAGGCCTGGCATTTATATTAAGTATTGTTGCTTGTAGCTTATCTGTTTTATGTTCCGGCATTTGATGATGTTGTATATTGTTCCTTATAATTATTGCAGATCCTCCATGGGCTGTTCCATCTGGGTGACTAGTGTGGTAGACTGAGTATTGAGGTATTTTAATTACGCTTCTTTCTGTGAAATGCGTTTCGGATACAAAGAGGATGTCTATTATGTTGTCCTCTAGGAATTGGATTACTTCTGCTTTATGGTTTGCTAAACCATTTGCGTTCCATTCGGCTATTCGAACAGATCTAATGAATTTTATTAATTAATGTTGTTAGCGTGGTAAGGATCATGCTGTTTTGATTCATTAGTTGGGTGAACATTGCTTTAAATTCGTTTAAGAATAAGTTCATCTGAGACCCTATGTCAGCTACTTGATTTCCTGCTCTTACTGCTTGGGCATAGGATTGGGTTCCATTCTGTTGTTGGTACTGTGATTGTTGACTCTGATACTGTGAAGTTGGTGCTGGGTTAACATTTTGATGTGGGTTCTGATTATTATGGGTTGACTGATTTCCGCGTTGTCTATTATTTCTTACATTTTGCAAGTCCTTGTAAATTACGCAGCCTTTATAGTTTGCAGTGTGTTCTCCGTTACACAGGGCACATTTTGCTGGTGTATTTCTGGGTTTTGTACATTCTGGCGTTGGATGACTTCCTCCACATTTCACGCATGCGTAAGGTCTTGTACAATACGCTTTTGTGTGTCCATAACGTTGACAGCGCTGACACTGTGTTATATTTTTCTTTCTGTGAGGAGGTTCAAAGCTGACTTTCATATTGCCGATAGAATCCAGTGTATAGATGTGTTTGTTGTTTTCTTTCGGTTCTAGGTCCACATAGAACATTGACAGTGGTGATTTATTGACTCTGTGTAATACGTTAATGATATTACGGACAGTATGCCCTGATTTAGCTAGTTCACTTTTTATTTCTTCAACTGGCATCGAGTGGTGTAAATTTCTTATAACTACCCTATAAGCTCTATCTTGTTTTGCTTGGTATGTGTGGTGAACTATTTTGCTACTATTTAAATGCTGTATAAGTTTTCTGTATGACTCAATAGTTTTTGTGTTTATTTTTATTGTGTCATTTGGGAGAGCTTTCGACTGGTAGTCTTCTGCTTTAATGACTGTCGATAGGTTTTCAGTCATCTTTTTGATATCATTTACCCCATAGATAAATATAGGTGGAGGTTTAGGTGTTACTGGTGTGTTATTATTATCAGTTAGGTTTTCTAATGGTTCAAACCTGTTGTTTGTACTCACTTGCATTGTTGTTGTGTTATCATCTTTGGGGTTTGCTTTTCTTTTTTTTGTAATTTTTTTGACTGTTTGCCAATCATGGACATTTTCTATGGTTTCGTCGTCTTCATCGCTTGAGTTTTCCATGACAAGTTCCTCTCCACTGAGGATGTATTGGGAAGCATTTGATGTATTTGGTTGATCCATTTGAGGTGCAGGGAGGTTTTGGTTATATTGGTGATTATTGTTTGGGAATGGAGTAGGCGGGATATATTGGTTTGTTGTCTGTTGGCTGCTCGGGAATCCATAAAATGGGGGCGATATTACTGGAGGTTGTTGAGGCTGTGTATATATTTGGGGCACATTATACAACCCCCCATTTGGCACTTGATTTTGGTGGTACATTTCCTTAATATAGTACGCCACTGAGTTAAAAATTAATCACATAAATAGTAATTTAGAATTAATCACTCAAATCGTTTTTTAATTATTATTTCACTAATTACCATAAACTAGTCCCAGCCGATAGCCGAGACCGGCACAAAAACTTGGAACTTGGATCTCGAGAGCGATATGGTACGTCTTTACTGCTCGGAATCCAAATACACACTAATTTATAGTTTGTTGAAAACTTATACTTAATATAAAATTTTATATTAAAACCAATTTTCCACACTTTGCAGTTCATATTCTCAAAAAGCGAAGAAATACACTTTTTATTTTGGATTTTAATTTTCTTTATGAAATAATGCTTATTAATAAACAACATATCCAAAAATTGAGGAGGAGTGTTTTCACTTAACAGAAAAAATCAATTTTAAAGATTGTATGTGTGCGATTCTTATGGAGGAAACATGTCTTAGTTAATCACCGCAAAAACGGAGAATACACTTTTTATTTTGGATTTTAATTTTTTTTAAGAAAGTATGCTTATTAATAAACAACATATCCAAAAATTGAGGAGGAGTGTTTTCACTTAACAGAAAAAATAAATTTTAAAGATTCTATGTGTGCGATTCTTATGGAGGAAACATGTCTTTGTTAAACACCGCAAAAACGGAGAATACACTTTTTATTTTGGATTTTAATTTTTTTTTAAGAAAGTATGCTTATTAATAAACAACATATCCAAAAATTGAGGAGGAGTGTTTTCACTTAAGAAAAAAAATAATTTTTAAAGTTTGTACGTGTGTGATTCTTATAGACGAGACACATGTCGTAGTTAATCACCTCAAAAACGGAGAATACACTTTTTATTTTTGATTTTAATTTTTCAATTAAGTAATTTTCAAATCTCGCTTTCCACGTTTTCCAGTTTTCTGCTAAGTTTCCGGTAGTACACAACTGTGTAATGCCCCTATTATCACCCATTTTCTTCTGTAATTTGTAATTTATTATAAAACCATTTGTTTCTACAAGACGTGTCTTGGAATTTTTAGGTTATGGACGATGCATCTTTTGAAATTTTTTAATTGTATTTATATCTCATCCATATCATTCACTATAAGAATTTAATTGTACCGACTACTGAATGCGCCATGTGTATTTGCTGGTTCGGTTTAGGATTTAATAACGTATTTGGATTACTTCCAAACATTTATTTTTAATTAAAGTACAAATAAACTTACATCTTATACTCTATCTGGCATAAAGTGACATTTCTCCGTCAACCCATAAGACATGACAGGAGTACATAGAACACAGAACTATAACTAGACTGACTAGTTACCCTGACAACCTTCATCGTCTTTCTCCCTTGCATCCAATCTTCTGACATGTTGTTAAAGTGATTCTCATCTTATTTCCCTCTTGGCCGTGCACAGGCTGCTCTTTCTAAGCTAACAGATGACGCAAGAATTGCAAAATGACCAAAAATTTGACATTCATCGTTTTCCCCTAACCTTTTATTACAATACAATATTAAAGTAATTCGCTATGTTAAGTCACAACGACGATCTCTCGTGGATTTCGGCTGAACTAGTTTTAGGGTGTTTTCAACGTCAACAAACGCTGAGCGCACATGCATTTGAAAGAAGTAGGTAATATTCATTATTTATTTTTATATGTTTTAAATTAATTATTGGACAATATAAAATGATGAACATGGAATCTTCACCTTTTAATAAAAGTTGGTGTAGATGTTGTACATGTTACAGTATGTATCCATACAAGGGCGAACCCCGCTCAGTGTAGCAGCTCCACATAGTGGATACGTCAGTGAACCCCGCTCGGTGATCATCCTTTTCGATTCAACCGGTTTAGGTGTATATGTAGGGGAGCTCATACCGTATCCATTCGAGCTGGGTTCATCCTTGTATGGATACGTGACTTTACAGTTCTATCCAGTTGGAGTTGACTATTCCTAGGTCGAGTCAACTCAAACGGCTGGTTTTAGTAAAAATTGATTATAAATCTAAAATGAAGATTTTTATTTAACATTTACTAGTAAAAGTAGACCCCAACTAGAAAAAGTATACAATTCCCAGTGCCATTTAGTAAGAGTTGATTCACACAAACAACCGATTCTAGAAATTAAATGTTACTGGATATGTTCAAATCATGATAAGCAGTTGAAACAGTCAAAACAAAAAGACACGCACTCATAAAAAAAGCATGTGAGATTAAACTTATATATTCTACATTTACTGAATCGATCCAGGAATATTCAACTCAAACTAGTAAGAGTTGATTCTATTTTTCCTGCGATCTACTTTTACCAACAAGGGCTAGGAAGAGTCTACTTCAACTAGTAAAAAAAAGTTGAATTAAATTTTTCAAATCAACTATTACTGCTCGTTTTAGCTGACTTGAACCAGTGGTGTCACAGCAAAATTAGCAGTGCCGGAAGGCACTTTAACTTTTTTGCAAGTAAAATATTACTCTATGCTTTTTTAATACAAGTTACCTACGCCTGCATATTTTAAAATGTATATATGTTTTCTATAATCCGTGTTTTATTTACAAAACCTAAATTCTCTATTTTTTTTTCTTTTCTTAACCAGTGCCGGAACGGTGTTCCGGCACCATGACACCACTGACTTGAAGCAGAAATAGTCAACACTAACTGAGAATCAACTTGAACTGTAACATATATAATATTTGTAAAAAAGATGTAAAAATAAAAAATTAATATTACCTACTTGTTTCAAATGCATGTGCGCTTAGCGTTTGACATTGAAAACATCCTAAAAACTAGTTCAGCAGAAATCCACGGGAGGTCATCGTTGTGACTGACATCACAACTATAATTACAACAAACATAGCGCTTTTCAGCGATTGTCATTTGTTTTGAGCTTCTCTCACATTTTGTATAATTCGAGTATATTAATAAAGGGCTTTTCATTCACAGTCATTTGTTTCAAGCTTCTGTCATGTGTCACATAATATTAATATATATATATACGTCATACGTTATTGGTATATAACAATGATACAAACCAAAGACGTATGACGTAGATATATTAATATTATGTGACACATGACAGAAGCTCGAAACAAATGACAATAGATGAAAAGCCCTATAATACACGGATTATACAACATATGATAGGAGCTCGAAACAAATGACAGTCAATGAAAAACCCTATTGTTGCTTCTTTTATTTTCTCCATGTATACCTATTGCTTTGCCTGTTTCCTCATTCTTTATGATTAGTCTAGCATTTAAATACCCTATTACTATTAATAATTGTTTACAATCACCATTACATACCATTAATTTTAAGAAAATGTTTTTCTGATGAATTTTCATTAAGATTTATTTATATAAAGGATTCACCCCCATGCACAGTGGGCCAGAAAATGCAAAAAGCGGTCAAAAATCTGAAAATGGGCTGAAGGGCTTTAAAATTGTAGTCTTTTAAAGGAAAAAATAATAAAAAAATTAAACTACCCAGGCGTAACTTTTAGGGGGGCCATAAGGTTAATAATTACATTGAGTAGACTTTTCGATCTTTATGCAATTAATTGTTTATATGGTTAAAAAATATTAACAAAATAAAATGAATTACCGTAAAATACGTTACTTGTTACTAAGTATAGTAAGATTATAAATTATTTAGGTACAAATTCGAAAAAACTTAGAGAAATTTATCAAAATATGTTTGGTAATAGGTATAAAAATAAAAATTCCGCTCTGTAACAAGTTTATTAGCTTCTAAATAAATAAACAAGGGCGGATCCAGAAAAGTCTCAAGGGGGGGCATAGCGATAGAAAAATCTAGCAAGGGAGGGGGTAAAAATGGCATGAAATAAAGTCTATTTAAAATCTAATATATTAGTGCTTAAAAGATTATACTTATAACTTACTTTGATATACTTAAATACTAAAATTTAATTTTTAACTTTATAATCAGTTCAAAATGTGAATCCCAAGGGGGGTATGGGCCCCTGGGCCCCCTTAGATCCGCCCTTGTAAATACAATAGTATGCTTACCACTAAAAATCTACGTCGCTCGCGCTGTCGTCTTCCTCGTCGGATGAAGAAACTTGGCGGCTTTCCATATTAAGTTGTAGAGCTCTAAGAGAATCTGCTTCCATTGATTCTAACGAGGGCGCCTTCAACAAGGATACAACTTCAGAAGATATGTTTGAACTTTTTCGGAGTGGGTACTGCCGCAAAGATGAAATTACTGGATCTGAAGTTATAAGGAGCCTGTTTAACAAATCTTGATTTCCTGATATTCTCGAAATTTTTCGTGTATGTTTCTCCCTAAAACTTTTGAGATCCTTATTTCTTGATTCTTGGGCTTCTTCTGACAATTGACCAATAGGCAGAATAGCCTCCTTGATTACTATGGCTCCATGGAGTAATATTTTATGCACGCTAGAAGGCATATAATACCATGAATATTTAGCGACATACAGTTTTGCGGTTTCCAAACAATACTCTTCAAAAGCTCGCACATCGATTGCATAGCCACAAGATAAGGTGCGTAATATAATACCAAATCGCATAATGACATCTTTATCTATGCCAGTAATTTCACTAGACAGTGAGGGGTCAGCAAAAAATCGTCGAGCTGTGTTGCCGTCATTAGTAGTTCCACTACCTCCACTCTTAGGTATATCCACAAGCAAACCTGTTCTGTCTCTGAAAATTTGTTGTATGGTACGTTTCTTGTTTTCAAAAACTGCTCTGTTGTTACTTCCTCGAATTTGCCAAACTTTAACTTCTAATCTATAGGAAATGTGCAGCAAACATTCGAAAAACCTGATCCAGGCATGTAGAGTTGACAATCCAAATTTCAAATTTTCTTGGACAACTTCCCTCTTTAATAGTTTTTCGATGTCATTCATTTGTTTGGGGGTTGCTTTACATATATAACATGTTTGTGAAGAAGCTGTTTCCGTTATTGCATTACACACTTTGCCGTCTATCATCGTCATCACACAAACATGAGAAACTGCAATTTCTTCACTATCCAGCATACCAATAGTGGGTTGAAGTTCTGAAATTTGATTTTCTATATATGATGTCTCCTGTACCGTCAGCTCTTTCGTTTCTTTCTTAAACTGAAAGCGTATAGGTCTACAAAATCGAGTTGACGATGGACGGGGATTTTGCCACACAATAATTTTATCTTGTCCAGGTTGCTCCGCATATAACTGTAATGGCACTATGGATGTAAGAAATAAATCGCCATCACCAAAACTATTATCGGAGAAAAGTTGCTTGTATTGTGAATGACCGGTGCTTCCATCGCATCCCCATTTCAGCAACAGTTTCAAATTCTTTAGAAGTTCAGTTGATAATGAACGAAGAACTGGTTTTTGCAATTCTACTATCCGTTTAACTGTATGATCTAAGAGGTCCTGTAATAATATTTCTGCACATGACTCACTTACAGTTTGTCCTTCTTTTCGGGGATAGCAGCGTAATTTTGCTTCTCGAAGCTTGTGATAAGACGGATATATATCAGCAAAATGTTCTTTTGCTATTCGTCTGTGAACAAGATATGAATGTTTGGTATCTTTTGATTCAATCATTACTGATAGCGCTTCATCTGGGGTGAGTGGAATTATTTTTTTTGACTTCTGAGTTTTCTGCCAAGCTGTCCTAATTTTACCGGCTCGAGTCGGAGTCAAAAGTGCTTCAGAGACAAGTTTTGCGGCATCGTCTTTTCCTTCAGTCTTTAGTTTTCTCCTTGCAGCTAAAGTAAGCTCCTCGGTTTCGAACGTCGATGACAGCTTTGAAGTCTTTCGACGTTTTGATCTTACACTACTCGCAGAAAATTCTTTGCTTGGACGACCACGCCTACCTCCAGATGAAGTTCCTGGTTGTGGCTCAGCATTCGGATCAATTTCTAATCCAGTTTCTTCAAATACACATACACTTAACCACGCTGTATTATTTTTCACAAATCTATCCGTTTTTCTCCCACATTGATCAAGCTTTGCATAAACGACGTTGCAAAACTTTGAAGTGAAAATCCTCATTTTTAACATGGCGTCTGCATCATTTTCAATTTTGTAGTGTCTCACCAAATACTTGAACAGATATTCTGTGCGACTGGAACGTTGTAACTTATCCTTTTCATACAAAACGTCAAACAGTTGCCTTCTGGTGACCATTTTCACTGTGAAAAATATAGAAAAACATTACATAAAAAAAATTTTTTGAAGACGCAAATGAAATAAGACTTACAACCACCATTACGAACAAACTTAACTATATTCTCTATCAAGGTAAATAAAGTAACGCAACAAGAAAATAGAAATTACTAGGTGTTACATTTTAAATAACAAAATAAAATGTGCTGTTATGGTTACAGAATACATTCGTTGGATATGGTTCATGCATATCGATAAGCAAAACCAAAATATCTCAAAAAGGCGCTTGAAGGCGCCTATCAAATTTTAGTATGTTATTAGGGAATGATCAAGCTATTTTTTTAATATTTTTTCAAAGCCGGATCGGATCGGAAAATATGTTATATCTCAACATAATTTTAAAGTATAATATAAAATTTTCAATAAAATCGACTACATAGTAATTATATCTATATGTATACTAATTTAACTTTGATTCATAAGTATTTATATAACATGAAAATACATACCTTGAGAAAGTTTTCTGTACAATTAACCACTTGAGTCAGACACTTTATAACACACATTCACTAGTTGACATTTAGTAGTACACTAAATGAATGTTCGCAAAGAAATGATCCTAACACAAAAGTCTGGTTTTGAGAACCGATGGCTGCCGCAATATGCCTTCTACCTGCTTCAAATTCTAGGAAAACATTATTTATCTATTTCTCGGAGTACCTACAAATTCTGAAAGCCAGACTAATACTTTCATCGAAATCGATTTATGGCCGCTTTTTGAATTTTTCGGCCCACTGTGCCATGTTATAAATATTACAATGGTATACATACCTATATTTTCAAGTTATAAAATTGCAATTGTATTTACATAAATCGCACTGTCTTTAGAATATGTATATTATAGTACCTATAATCTATTATAATTAAAAATATTTATTGTGATTATTTACAAATTTAGATACAATTTGATCTAGATTTATTAGATTGTAAAAATGAATTGAATTATTGTAACTTAATTGATTACTGTCCATTTCAGAAGTTTCCAAACTACTGGCAATCTCCACTGCTCCCTCCAAGTCTAGATTCCTGGTGCCTGGTGCCCAATAGTCTTGCTTGTGTTCTTTTGGAACATAATCCAAAAACAAATTGGTTCCTTATGGTAGACTTTAGATGTGCTTGAAAATTGCATTTTATATAGAAATTATTGCACTGATTCTCCTTCTACTTGCTGTCAGCATTTAAATCTGTAAGTTTCAGCAATTTCCAAAGGAACAGGATTGTAAAAATTGTTCATTTTTAACAACTTAGTCCTATATTTTATCTATCATCTGCTGGTTATACACATACTTTAGAAATATATACTCTACTTTTCCAAAAACTACTTTATATTTTATTTTTATGATCTATTTTTATTATATATCATTTTAATAGGTTAGGTAGGTACTTAAATCAAATCTTCTCTTTTTCTTCTCAGTTTTGCAAAGAATGTTTTGGATAGTTTTAATAAAAATCGTCAAAACATCGTTACAAATCTTTTGAACTCTGAACCTACGGATGCTCAATTAGATTCTGAGGACATTATTCGTTCCCAATTTTTGAATGATTATTATCAGATCAAGGCTAATTTCGCGGATCTCTTTGAAGGTGATGATAATAGTCAAAAGAATGAGCAAAATATTGCCGCTTCGAATGCAGTACAACCTCCTAGTAATGTTCGCTTGCCGCAGTTAGAATTAGTTAAATTTTCCGGTAATTTTACGTCAGCAATTACTTTTTTTGACTTGTTCGATGCGCTTGTGCACCGTAGATCTAACGTTGATGATACGGAAAAATTAACGTATTTGATTCAAAGTTTAGAAGGGCCTCCTTTAAGGTTAGCTAAATCCTTGCCTTTAGCTAGAGAAAATTATGTTAGGATTTATGATAAATTAAAAAATAGGTATTTAAATAAACGTTTGCGTGCAATGGCACATTGGTGCAAAATTGAAGAAGCTCCCGCAACTATGTTTAAGAATTCTGATAGTTATAGTAATTTGATTGATACCTTTTCAGAAAATTTATCAGCTTTAGAAAATTTGGGTTATAAAATTTCGGATTTTGTGCTAGCTTACAAAATTCTCACCAAGCTTGACGAGGAGACTCACCAACGTTTTGAATTATTACATGGGTCTAGTGAAATGCCTACTTTTATTCAATTATCTGATTTCTTAGAAAGTCAATGCATTTCGTTTGACTCATCCTTGTTGTCGCCTTGTTCTCCCAAGGATTCTAATAGAAAAAATAAATCGCCTTCTAAACAAAATGCAAATAAAAATGGTTCTAAAGTCAATAATCGCTATAGTTTTTTTTCGAAGCCTAATGCGACGACTTGTTTGTTATATTCTGCCGATCACCATTTAAAAGATTGTTCTTTATTTTTAAATAAATCTCCTTATGAACGGTACAACGCTTGTAAGAGAATGCGTCTTTATTTTAAATGTTTAGAAAAACACGATTCTCGTAGTTGTAGTGTCACCTCTCGTTGTGGTCATTGTAATTCATCCCACCATAGTCTTTTACATTTTAAAAGTTCTGAAAGTGCCACTCACGGCGCTACTTCTGTTGCTGCCGCTCCGACTACTACTTCTTCTGATGCTCAGGTTAATACTGGAACATTGAGCTCACACGCTGCATCATTAGGTAGTGTTGCCTCAAAAAACTCGAGCGTTTTGTTAGCTACTGCTGTGGTAGACCTTATGGATGGTTGTGGATTGTATCAACCTGTTCGAGCTTTAATTGATGGGGGCAGCATGACCTCTTTTGTATCTCAGTCTTGTATTCGTCAGTTAGGTATTAGACACTCTTCTGCTACCTTATCGGTACAAGGTATTGGTGCTATAAAAAGTACAGTGGTTGGTCGAGTTGATCTTCAGATAAAACCTGTGGATAGAGTGGATCCTATTTTTAATTGTGAGGCGTTTGTGTTGCCAAAAATTTGTGAGGACCTACCCGTTGTTGGTTTGGATATTGAGCATTGGTTTTATATTGCTAATTTAAAGTTGGCAGATCCTCGGTTTCATCTATCTGGTAAGGTGGACTTATTGCTTGGAGCTGATATCTTTTCTCAGTTATGATTAGAAGGTAAAGTTCAAACTCATAGAGGTATGCCTGATGCTCTTAATACCGTTTTTGGCTATGTCCTTATGGGTCCCTGTAGTTCGGTTCCTATGACATCTGCCACCTCGTTGTTTTGTCACGTGGATCAAATGGTTTCGTTGGAGGAGTCTGTAAAGCAGTTTTGGAGTTTAGAAACTGTTCCTGAAGTAGAATGTTCAGCTCCTGAAGATATTCTTTGTGAGAAAAATTTTGTTGAGAATGTTTGTCGAGACGGCTCTGGTCGTTATACCGTTGCTCTACCTTTCAGGGAATTATCTCCTGTTTTTCCAGGAATGTTTGAGTTAGCTGTAAATCGTTTTCTTTCCTTAGAAAAAAGGCTTTTGAAAAATCCTAGTGTTTATCAGGAATATTGTACCTTTATGAAAGATTATTTGGATTTGCATCATATGGAGCTTGTGTCAGAAACTTCTCGTCCATTATCTTGTTACTATATTTCTCACCATGCTTTATTAAAACCTGATAGTTTGACTACCAATTTGCGAGTTGTATTTAACGCTTCTGCTCGAATTGGAAATCAGAATTCTCTTAATCAGTGCTTGTTTACTGGAAAGAAACTACAAGATATTTTAACTATTTTATTGGGTTTTCGGCTTCATAAATATGTCTTATCCACGGATATTAAGCAGATGTATAGGCAGATACGAGTTGATAAAAGTCATTGTGATTATCAGAGGATTGTTTTTAGATTCTCTCCTGATCAAGAGTTACAGGAATTTCGGTTATTAACCGTTACTTATGGTGTATCATCAGCTCCTTTTCTTGCTTTAAGGACTTTGTTGCAGCTGAGTGAAGATGAAGGTAGAGAGTTTCCCCTTGCCGCTGAAGTTTTGCGTATGAGTACTTATGTTGACGATATAGTGTGTGGTGGTGATACCTTAGAAATTGCGCTAGATTTTCGGAATGAGTTGATATCCTTGTTATCTCGAGGTCAGTTTGAATTGCGTAAGTGGTCGAGCAATGATATGCGATTATTAGAAGGTCTACCGGAGTCGCATATTGGTAAGAAATCTATTTCCTTTGATGATAATAGTTGTTCGTCACCTCTAAAAATCCTTGGACTTGTATGGAATGCACAGTTGGATTGTTTTTCTTTTGAAGTGACAGCTCTGGACAAATCTTGTACTAAGAGAAGTATGTTGTCTGAATTGGCCCGAGTGTTTGATCCTGTGGGGTTTCTAGCTCCCATGACTTTGTTCACGAAGCACCTTATCCAACGTTTATGGTTGTCCGGAATCGACTGGGATGACTCTCCTCCAGACTCAATTTGTAAAGTTTGGAACCAGTATAAGGAACAACTGTTATCCCTTGCACAGCTTGAAATACCTAGGTGCATGCTCGTGTCCAGGTATATTTGTTGTGAGGTCCATGGGTTTTGTGACAGTAGTGAAAAGGGTTATGCAGCTGTTATTTATTTGCGTTTTGTTCTACCAGATGGTCAGGTTTGTGTCTTTTTTGTTTGCGCGAAGTCAAAAGTGGCTCCCATAAGAACTGTAAGCATTCCACGTTTGGAGCTGTCCGCTGCAGTTCTACTATCTAAACTCATGCAGTTTGTAGTCAGAGTATTAGATCCTAAACTTAAAATCGAAAAATTGGTAGCTTGGTCCGATTCTCAGGTAGTTCTAAGTTGGATAAAATCCTCTCCTCATCGTAGGAAAACTTTTGTTTCTAACCGGGTTTCATATATACAGGAACGCCTTTCTCCTAATAGTTGGTTTTATGTTCCTTCTGCTCAGAATCCCGCTGATTTGGCTTCCAGAGTTGTTTTACCTGCTCTAATGTTGGAGCAAAACATTTGGAGCAGTTAACAAACGTAAACGTTGGAGCAGTTAACAAAAATGAAAAAATAAAAGTTATGAAGAATAAAAACAAACTAAGGAAATCAAAGCCGGAGATATACATCAATAACGATCTAACGCAAGAAGAGATGAAAATACAACAAGAAATACGGAAAATTGCAAAATTTCAAAAATAAAACGGTAAGAACACTAGAGTAGGTTATCAAAAACTAAGTATTGACGGGACTATATGGAAATGGAACAAAGAGAAGAATGAACTGGAAAGGGCAAACCAAGACACGCCAAAAAACTGATAAAACAACAAATATCGGATACAACACAAAAAACGGACACGAAAATGGCAAAGGAAAAGGATCTGAACAGATTAGATAAAATAAAACACACGAACAGAAAAAAATATAATAAAAAAACGAAAAAATGTGATCAAATAAAAATAAGTACGTGGAACATCAGAACAATGCTTGAACCAGGAAAAATGCAGGAGATCGTCTCAGAACTAGAAAGATACCAAATTAATATTGCAGTGATTCAAGAAATTAGATGAGCAGGTCAAGGAGAAATAAATAATAAAAACTACACACTACAGTACTCGGGACATGAAAAACAAGGTCAATATGGACTTGCTTTCATAATTATGGGAAAAATAAAAAATAACATGCAATTTAAACCAATAAATGAACGTATGGCTTATCTGAGAATTGACGCCAAACCATTTAATATATCAATCATAAACGATTATGCCCCAACTGAAAGTACTGCTGCGGAGGAAAAAGACAAATTGTATGAGGAACTCGAACGAGAAATAGAGAATTTACCTAGAGAAGACACAATACTGGTAATGGGAGATTTTAATGCCCAAATAGGTAAGGAAGACTACATTAACCAAGTAGCAGGTAAGCACACAATACACGAAAAAACTAATGACAATGGTCAACGATTATGTAACCTAGCAGCTAGTACCAATATGATTATCGTTAGTACAAAATTCGAACATCCTAAATATCATAAAGTAACGTGGATTTCCCTAGACCAAAAAACATTGTCACAAATAGACCATATACTGATTACAAGAAGGAAGCAAACATCGGTAACAGACGTGAGAACCTACAGAGGTGCACATGCAGACACAGACCATTTTATGGTAACTGCAAAGGTAAGACAAAAAGTCAAAAAAACTCTAAAAAACACGACAACCAAAAATAAATGGCACGTAGAAAAACTGAATGCTCCAGACATAAGGATTAAGTATGCTGACGACATGAACAAAAAACTGAAGGAACAATCTAAACCTTCAAAGGATATAGAAACAGACTGAAGAAATATAAAAAATGTATAAATGAAACAGCGGATGTACACATCGGGATAAAAAGAAACAAAAAAAGACAAGAATGGTATAACGAAGAATGCCATAACATGCTAAAAAAGAAGGTAGAAATGAGACAAATGTGGATAAGAACAAATAGACAGGATTATAGGGAAGAATACAATAGAATAAGACATGAATACAAGAAAAAAATAAGGAAAATTAGATGTGACTGGTTGGATGATAAGATAAAAGAAATAGAAAAAGAAAGTAAGAACAGAAACACAAAAGAATTCTATAAGAAAATTAGTGAGCAGAACAAAACTTTTAAAGGAAAGATAAAAGGCATAAAATATAAAAATGGAAAAGTATCAGAAAACGATGAAGAGTATAAAGAAATTTGGACTAACTATTTTAAAGAATTATTAACAGAACAAGAAGATCAAGACCTAAATGAAAACATAGAAGAAGAGACAGTGATGTTAGGAAACCAGCTAGAAATACCAACAAAAGAGGAAGTTGAGGAAATTATTAATAGCAGCCGTAATGGTAAAGCCTCAGGATCGGACTGTATCAATATGGAGCTTATAAAATATGGCGGTGAAGAATTAAAAGATAAATTATACAATTTAATAAAAGACATATGGAACGAAGAAAAAATGCCGGAAGAATGGTGCAAAGGACAAATTATCACGATTCATAAAAAAGGAGATTAACAGATGTGCAATAACTACAGAGGACTGACGCTATTAAACACAGTATATAAAATCATGTCCGCCTTAATACAACGAAGACTGACCGAAGCTACCACGAATATCATAGGACACTATCAATGCGGATTTGTTAAGGGAAAGTCTACAACAGATGCCATACATACGGTTAAACAATTTATGGAAAAAGCACATGGATATAAAATAGAAATTGAACTGCTTTTTATAGATTTTCAACAAGCATTTGATACAATAAAAAGATCAAAATTAATGGTAGCTCTGAAAGAAATGGGAATACAAAATAAATTAAGAAGATTAATACAAATGACAATGAGTAGAACTGTAGTTAGCATAAAAACTCAAGTAGGCGACACAGAAGAATTTGTCATCAATAAAGGCGTGAGACAAGGAGATTCATTATCAGCAACTCTGTTTAATCTTGCCCTAGAATACATCGTCAGGAAGATCAACAAAGGCACCCTCCGAACGAGAGAAGGACAAATAATAGCATACGCTGATGATATTGTTCTAATAACAAAAAATAGAAAAACAATGGAACGAATGTTAAACGAATTGGTAACAGAAGGAAAAGTAATGGGATTAAAAATAAACCAAGAAAAAACCAAAACAATAAGATTTGACAAAAACTTTGAAAAGAGAATGGTTAGAGTAGGAGAATACACTTTTGAAGAAGTCGAAAAATTTAAATACTTTAGAATATTAATAACAAACAATGGAGAAAGAGAAACCGAAATCAAAGAAAGGATTATTACAGCAAATAAGAGCTTCCATGCAAATAAAAAATTACTTAAAAATAAGCTATTGAGTAAGAAATCAAAGATGAAAGTATACAAAACAATAATTCGACCGACGATGATGTATGCAGCAGAAACTCTTAGCATGACAAAAAAACAAGAGGAAAACCTTAGAATACAAGAAAGAAAAATACTAAGAGCAATACTCGGACCAATAAAAATAAGTGACAATGAATTTAGACAAAGAACGAATCTTGAGCTACTGGATGAAATTAAGGAAGATATAGTGTGTAAAATAAAACAGCAAAGAGCAAAATGGCTAGGACACATATGGAGATCCGGATCAACTACGACGATATTCTCAATATTGGAATGGACACCAGCTGGCAAGAGAAGACGTGGAAGACCAAGATCTACATGGTTACAAGAAGTAGTAAGTGATCTCAACAAGGCGGGCATACGACATTGGAAAGAAAAAACCAGAGACCGGAAAGAGTGGAGAAAAATAACCGAGAAAATTAAATAACGAACATGAGGACTGATCTACCTCAAACCATAGATCTAGAGAGCGTAAGCGGCGTAACCCCTAAAGGGGTGTTTAGCCACTTTATATATATGAATTAAAACGCCATAATACATGGCATTGGAGCACAAATTCGTCAAAACTTCCGTGATTTAACTGGTACCAATAGACTGATATATCGATATTTCAAGGTCTCCCTCTCATCAGTCAGTCGAGCTGGTACTGTAACAACTAGCTGATGATTTTCTGTTGGAGTGAATGAAAAGGGAGTGGTAAACTCCAACAGAAGTAGTAAAGAAGAAGATCTACTTAATGTAGCCAAAGGACAAAAATGTGTGGCTTCTCCGTTGAAGAAGCTGGAGTAACTAAAATACAACTTTGTAGTAGTATTTGTATGGAAGGATGCCAAGACAAAGAATATCGAATTGATACAGGACTAGAGATGAGAAATCATTAATAGATAGATATAACTTGAATGGCTAGCTAAATATGTATGAGAAGGGCCACTTGACACTCAAGGAAGGATTCGGCCAATTTGCACGGCTATTTTTGGCCAGACAATAGATTAAAGGAAGTGACAATGATGGCTCGAAAAGAAGATATGAAGATAATGTTCAGAAAATAGATAGAGTAAATATAATAATATACTGAAAATAGAATGAATTTTTGGGCGCCAGAAGAAGGATAACTAGGTTAACGCTCTTCCAGGTATTCTACGCTGCTATAGAGTATGTTAAATTTGTAGTACAAGTATGTGAAAAGTTATTAAAGATTATTAAATTATAAAATATACTACTAAAAATAAAGGAGTAATAAGAAAAAAAAAATCACAATAAATGTATATTTATTGAATGTAACTACTAGATCTTTTTAACAATCTCTGAGTTAGGACAAGTAACTAGTGTGTAACTCTAACATGACAGGAAAAAGTGATACTAGTGAAAGTCAATTACAAAATCATCATACAACTATGATCTAAGAATACTCTTTATAAGGTTAGAAAAACTGACTACGGGTACCTCTAATACAGGAAGTACAACTTACAACTAGGTTAGTAGAACCCTCACCAAATAATAATTGTACGTTTATAATACGTACACCTTAATTAAATACTACCTGATACTATATATAACATATAAATACCTCACTGTGAGTGGGACAGGCACAAGCCTTATTGAATAAATAAACCTACGAGTGGATACACAGATCCTTTTCCTAACTCGTGGTTTATAATAGTAATAATAACAAGTGAAACCAAAAACTAATCTGAGGGATTAGAATCCAGAAGTTCATATGAATTTAATAAATTAAAGTTAAAGTTAAATAAAGTTAATAAGTTAAAGTTAAGTAAAGTTAATAAGTTCAAGTTAAATAAAGTTAATAATTACAATTTTGACTAATATGTGAAGTTAATTTTTAAAAATTTAATTAAACATATACTAAAATAATGGAATGAGTTTAAATAATTATACAAAAGTGGAACACAGCCTAAAAATAATCAAGATAAGAGTACCGACTACTATTATCAGGGAAAATATCTGAGCTCAGAAATTTATACCTTTATAGATTGCAGAGTGTTGGGGAACGCTATCAATTAAATATTATGTTGTAAAGAAAAAAAAACCTATAAAAAATATAAAGCAGGAAAAATGTGTGTGCAATTGAACTATAAAAAAAAATGTACTAAATATCACAAAACCAGTCTGTCTTTAATAAGAGCACAGTAAATGTTCCCAAACAAACCACTCTTTCCTAATCTTGAAGTTGATGTAATGAGCACCCAAGGGTGCTAACTCTCGCTAGCAGCTGTCCTGCTGGAGGTACAGGAGAGGAAGACTGGTAGAAAGCAGCTGAAGGTACTCAAAACTGTTGGAAAGCAGCTGGAGGTACTCAAAAAAAGAAAATGTGGAAATAATCCAGGCTGGTCGCCTATTGATTGTTTCTCTCTGTGTGGTCTGGCCTTGGTGTTGTTGTAGGGTGGCTTTAAGATTTCATGGTAGGTGCGGGGTAGAACTCATTGGATATAGTATGCTCTAAAATTCTTCAAATCCACTGCTGCTGGATAACTTCACTATACTTTTATTGTAATATTTAATCAATTTGGAACTGAGAATTAGAGGTGAATAATTGAGTCTAATGACCCCGCACACTACGATTCAGACCGAACACTCGAGAAACAATCGCAATCCAAGGCTCACGTTCACAGCTGAATCCTTCGTACCCCTCTACTAAGCATTGGCTGTCAAAGTGGGGAAACCAATGTTGCCACGTTTTAAATGTGACGTCATCAAGCATTTAAAAATTCTGAGATGGGTTTAAGTTCTATTTGAATAAACATTGAAAGAAAATAATTCTGAAAATAATTAAATAATATTTTGGATAGTTAAATAATATCTTCCCATCAATAATCGATTCTATAAGGGGCGGAACGTCACATTCCCTTTCAACCACCAGAAAAAAAAATTTTATTTAAAAAAAATTTTTTTTTTTTTTTTTTCAAAATATTAAACTAGAGTAGTAGTGCTTAGTGTATCATTCCCCGTTGATTCGCAAGATTACAAATAATCACCACTAATAATCAAGGGAAAGTAGGATGGTCACTGCAGCAAATAACGGAAATTGCAAAATATGACCCGAAGTCCTAGTAAAAGTGCTAAAGATGAGACATAATTTATAATGCCAAATAAGTGTCGAATTGGCAGTAAATCCAAAGTTGAACTATCCATGGACATCAGATTTATAAGGAGTATATCCAAGGACGAACAACCAGGCAAAGGTGAGAGCCAATTCATACCATAACGCAAGTACATATACTAAAGTCACCAATGAAATCAATAACTATAATAAGTGAAGAATCAAACACTCAATCCTAAATTGGACTAGCAATGGACACCAGATTCGTAATAGCATATCCAGAGAAGAACAACTAGGAATATTTATAGAATAATTTTCACCAATACCAACTAATATAAATAGTGAACATACCAAAGGAATGCAAACACATTAACCAAAATAAATGTGGAATCAGACACTCAATCCAAAGTCAGACTATCAATGGACAACAGATTCACAAAAGCATATCCAATGAAGAACGACCAGGAAGATTTATGGACCAATTCACATCCATACTAAATCATATAAATAAATTAGGTCTACGTACACCCACATCCGGTAATACGAACCTATACAACCAAATAAACAAAATAAGTGAAGAATCGGACACTTAATCCAAAATCGGACTAGCAATGGACACCAGATTTATAGGAGCATATCCAAAGAAGAACGATCAGGAAGATTTATGGACCAATTCTCACTAATACTAAATAACTAACTAAATTAGCTCTAGATCTACCCTCATCCGGTAATATGAGCCTATCGAAACTAAATAGTAAAAATAAAGGATGAACTTATAAGTTCTATGACTCCATGGTAAATACAAAATATGACGGGAACGAGCTCCCAATCTTTCATAAGACTGTATATTCATGTGAACATACATAGGATTATCCAGGAGATATTCCTGAATCTAAGCAACAATTAATGCCTAAGGAAAGAAGAGGGAATCTACTAAAAAGAAAATCAATAATTTGTCCCAGTGGGTTAATCACTAACATTACGACTCTACGTCTATGGAAAGTCAAGCATCTATATACTATGAACTAAGAGACATAAAATAAGCAAACTAGACTTCCCTATTATCGTGTGAAAATGTGCCTGGAATATTTGGAACAATTGCACAAGAATGGTTAGGAAGTGTTGTACACCATTTCCCAACCAGAAATATTATCATGGATAAACATCTGCCTACTCTGACAAGAAAGACATGGATTACGAAATCGGATAGCAGTGATCAGTTGCTGAACTTCGAACCCACGTATTCACCAACTTTGAGCATTAACAGACTAGTTCATAAGAAGAAATATGAAGGACTCAAGAATTCATTTATAAATCAAAATTCCAAATTCATTCCAGAATCATCCTGTGGAGGAAGTAAGAATCCGAATTAATATAAAGTATTTAAGGTACCTGTGACAAATATCAATAAAGTAACCCAATAACAAATTAACAACCACAACTTCTTTCCAATATGGCAAATCCAATGACATGATATAAAAACAATAAAAAAAAATAATAGGTATGTAATCAAATATCCAAGATATAACACATAATCTAAGATATGGTAGTGTAACATAGCTCCATCTATATTAAGCAAGAATACTTGTATGAGCCCACACATCCAAATATCTTAATATATAATAATCAACAGCCCTTTTATTCTGAGAGGTTGAGTACAAAACTAAGAGTACAAGTGGAGGTTATTAACTTGGTAATACTACTGGCTGGATTAGTATTTGAGAATATTTGTCGATAATGACTCAAATGCAATCTATAATACAAAAAATAATAATAAACTCATACAAGCGGTATTACACAAGAATTCGGTACCTAATAACTAATACGTGAGAAATCATCAAGCCATGCCGAAGGATAAAAATTGCTATGGTCAGGCATTATCTGGTGATTAACAATTTAAACTAAAATACTATACCATAATAAAACTAATTAAAGGCAAACACAGGAAGATATTAGCTTAAACAACCCTGTTAAGCTAATCTTCTTCCGATGAAGTTGAAGAATCCACATCGTCCATGGTGTTGTCAGGCAGTAAATCCTTTACATGAAATTGACCAATTCGCTTATTAGTCGAATTGTCCTTTAATTCATAAATCAAAGGAGATATTACCCTTGAGACAGTACATGGGACATATTTCTGGCAAAACTTTGCAGAAATGGCATCACCCTTATTGGATTTGACAAAATTGCGCTTTAAGACTCGATCACCAACAAAGAATCGCAGATCTCGTTTCCTCAAATTATAGTGCTGCTGGTTCCTTAGGTAAGAAGTTTTTAACTTCTTCCTAATGTCTGCGAAAATATGAGGTAACGTCTGGAGATCATCTAAGCGATGAAGTTTCTCAGATATTTGAGGAAGATTTTCGGAATTGTCTGAAATTACACCAAAATAATCACCTGATAAAGCCACATTCCTACCAAAATTCAAATATGCTGGAGAGCACTGGGTAACTTCATGGACAGAAGTCCTTATGGCTTGAGCTATGGAATGAATATATTGATCCCAAGCTCTGTGATCAGGGTAAGTATAGGACCTTAGAGCTGTGACAATACTGCGATTTACTCTCTCAGTATGATTTGCTTGTGGATGGTAGGCAGCATTATAAAAGGTCTTTTGAACCTTATATTTAGCTAGAAGATCTTTAAAGGCCTTCGATACAAACTGAGGACCGTTGTCACATGACACAATTTGAGGAACACCATACACCAAAAAGACTTGTTCCTCCAAATATTTTAAAATTGCTGGAGTTGTGGCCTGGCGAAGGGGACAAACTAAAGGAAATTTAGTGAAATAATCCACAACTACCAGGCAATAGGTATTACCCTTGTAACTCCGAGGATAAGGTCCAATGAGATCCATTGAGATCATCTGCCAAGGAAAATTTATGTTCCTGAAGGAACCCATAAGTCCAGCCTGTGGTAGGTTACTTGGTTTACAAGTAGCACAAACCATGCATTTAGAAATGTACCTTTTTATAGACTTCCGCATACCAGGCCAATAATATAATTCGGCAATACGGTGATAAGTCTTATAAAAACCAAAATGACCCGCCGTAACTTCATCATGAAACATATGCAGAATATTTTCCCTATTTGGCGTAGGTACAACTATTTTCCACTCCGACATATTGGATAAGGACTCTATCGGACTTAAGATGTGTTTGTACAGAATATTATTCTCTACCTTAAAATCAGGATATTTTTGTGGGTCTTGAGTGACCCTATCAATCATATTCTGATACCACATATCAGGACTTAAAGAGGACAGATCTAGGACATTAATATCATGGACACGTGAAAGAGCATCTGCGACCACTACCCCGTTTGCCTTTCTATGGACAATCTTATATGAATAGGCAGCCAGTTTGCATATCCATCGAGAAAGCCTCTGTGAAGGGTTTTTCATACTATGAAGCCATACTAAGGAACTATGATCAGTAATTATAGTGAAATTACGACCTTCCAGATAATAACGAAAAGCTTCTAACCCATGGATGATAGCTAAGAGTTCTTTCTCCGTAGTTGAATAGTTTTTCTGGGCCTTGTTCAACTTCTTACTAGTGTACGCTATGGGGTGTTCGGAGCCATCTTTCAACTGAAATAATACGCCTCCAGAAGCTGTATTAGAGCAATCTGTCATTAGATAAAAATGCTCATCAAAATTAGGTGACATCATAACCGGAGCGCTCGTTAAAGCATCTTTAACGCGCCTAAAAGCTTCGTCAGCCTCAGGAGTCCAAGTAATGGTCTGTCCCTTTTTCCTGTTCTTCAAAAGATCAGTAAGAGGTGACAACAAAGTAGAGTAGGACGGTACAAATCGCCGATAATAGCCACACATTCCCAATATCCTACGGACTTGGGTGGTGGTCTTTGGTATAGGAAAATTTTTGATAGCAACTATTTTCTCAGGATCAGTCCTCAGCCCCTGGTTATCCACAACATAACCCAAGAACTTAAGACTAGGGCGACAAAACTGACATTTATCCAGATTGACCGTTAGATTAGCTTCCTTAAGACGTAAAAATAACTTATCTAAAATTTCCATATGAAGGGAAAAATCAGGAGTGACAACCAAAATATCGTCTAAATAATAGAAAACATAGGGCTCTAACGGT
Organism: Diabrotica virgifera virgifera; assembly: GCF_917563875.1. Taxonomy (NCBI): domain Eukaryota; kingdom Metazoa; phylum Arthropoda; class Insecta; order Coleoptera; family Chrysomelidae; genus Diabrotica; species Diabrotica virgifera. Next base: position 144,417,504 of record NC_065451.1, on the reverse strand, counting down.
GGACCAATGACTAAATCCATCAGACGACACATTGTCTGAGGAGCAGAAACAAGACCGAAAGGCATGGTGACAAACTGGAATAATCCTTTACCACTGACAGCAAAAGCAGTATACTTCTTGCTCTCTTCACTCAGTGGGATCTGTAGGAAGGCCTTAGACAAATCAATAGAAGAGATGTATTTGGCATTCTGAAGTTTGCTCAAAATCACATCTATTCTGGGGATAGGATAAGCATCCCTGTTAGTTGTGATACTGTTTAGTTTTCGACCGTCAAAGCAGATCCTGAAGGATCCATCCTTCTTCTTCGTTAACCAGAGCGGAGAACAGTAGGACGATGTTGAAGGTTCTATGATATTTAAAGCAAGCATCGAATCTACTTCCTTTTCTAAGTCTGCCTGCCAGGCTTGAGGTATGGGGTACTGATATAATCTGAAAGGAGTGGGATTTCCCACTTCGATAGTGTGAGAGATTAACGACGTACGACCTAGTTTGTCTTTTGAAGAAAGAGTAGTAAATTTAGAGATCATACTCTCTAATTGCCTTTGTTCAGAGCTTGATAAACTAGCAAAATCGTGAATAGCACTAAGGGTAGATAAATTAAATTCAGATATGGAAAAAGAAAAATCAGAACAACTTAAGGTACTATTGAAAGCATTGAAAAAGTCCATACCTAAAATTATAGAATTCTGCACGGAAAGAATAACATAGAATGTAATTTCTCTACATAAATCGGCCACTGTGATTTCAATTTGGAGTTTGCCTGTAATGGACTGAACTGTACCATCTGCAGTAGATACTTGCAAAGATGAAATGGGCATAATGGGAATACTAGAATTTTTCAATAAATTTAATGAATGTGCCCCTATCAAGGAAATATTAGAGCCACTATCTAACAAAGCTAAACACGATTGTTCTAGAATTTGAATAGGGAGATATGGCCTATTATCATTTTGTTTCCTAACTAATAAAGAATTAATATCTAGATATAAAGTATTTGGTTGTCTAGAACCGTTATAGGGAACTAACCTAGACGTATCATCATCATTAACAAAACTAGAATCTAATATAGATAATGGAACTACATCACTATCACAATTATTATTGTTACGTTGAACACTACCAATCAAAGAAGAATTTGTAAATGAACATCTGTGATCATTTGAATCAAGCGAATCTAACGTATCATCTATAGAAATTAATTTCTGGTTTAATTTTGTTTTGTGGTGTGTGCTGTTTTCTTGAACGACACCCCTTTCCCTTTTCGTGAAGATGGGTTTGGGTTGCTGGATGTGCTTGGTCCAGCAGTTTCGTTTGACGATGGGGTTGGATTCCCTGATTGGGTGTTGGACGGAGAAACGTTCAGGGGACGGACCTCCGACGTCTCGTTTCCCGAACACTTAGAACAATTCCTTTTAAGGGTGTTCTCTCGGCCACAACCATGGCAGAAAATACGACTTTGAGGAATTGCACAATTGTAAAACGGATGACCTGGCTGATCACAATTCCAACAGACAAGAGAACTAACAACCGAAACATTATGATCATGGCCCTTATTTGGCCAAGAACGTTGCCTAAAGGAAGTTGGCTGAGAAGAAGAGTTAGAAGAGGATCGAGATGTGGATGGAGGTTGAGAAGACCAGGATAACGTTTCCTCCAAACGTTTGCATTTTATAGTAAGGTCATCAATGTTCTGAATGTCCATAAGAGCTAATTGTTGATGATAAAAGGGCAATAGACATTTAAGGATGATTTTAATTTTAGCTAAATCTGACAAAGGAGTGTCTAAACGACTACACATACCTAATATAGTATTAATAAACATAGTAACAGATTCCCCAGGTTTCTGCTTATGATTCTTAATTTGATCTAATAAATCATCCTGGAATGAATACGGAAGAAAATCCGACTTCAACTTTTTAATCAGATCAGACCAACAAGAAAAATTACCCCTGTTATTCATAAACCATGTAAAAGCGGTCCCGGTGAACAACTCAGCAGAAGCAGCAAACAAATCCTCTTCAGAAACACCTCTAGATATTCGAAGACATTCAACCCTTTCTAAAAATGACATCACATCAGTGTGCTGTTTTTCACCTGAAAATGAAATACCCCATTTGTGTACTTGAACAGGTTTGGAGTACGTAAAGCTAGGTACATTGACTGAAGCATTAGGAGTAGAGGTAGCAATGGGGTTAACTCTAGAATCAAGTTCACCCTCTAGTGTTAATATTTTAAGAGAAACAGACCTCTTGAACGGTTCCTGTTCTTCAGAAGGACAGTGTAGCAAGTGTACACGGGCAGAAATATGGCCTAGACGAGATGTTAATCGCGCATACTCTGTATCCTTTACAGTTCCCCTAAACTTTTCGATTTTTTTAGACAAGCTGTCCAATGTTTCAGTGATTCCTTTTTGTTGTTCCTCAAAAGGAAGGGATACAGCTGAAATTTGGAGAAAACTTCTATTGCCAGCTTCTTGTTTCAAAGCACCTCTCAAAAGATTGCGTTTTTTATCGACAGTTGTCGACTCCTCTGGCATTATGTCCCGAATCTTTAATTCATAATCCAATTCATCCACCAGAAGATGTTCAGCTTTAAAAGCACACATGATGAGAGCAAAGTTATTGACAAATAGTCCAAAGAACAGAAATATGAAAAATATGAAAATATGAAAGTTTGCACGCAAAATATATATAATATAAACCGAGAAAATATCAGCAACACACCAACAAAATCAAAATAGCCAGCAAAAAAAAAAAATATATATATAATGCAGTATATAATCTAATAAATAAGATCAAATAAATATATAAGATCAAATAAATGGATAAATAATCCAATAAATATTGTATACTCAAGTAAACCTACTACCTAAATACTGGAAGTAACTTTTTTTATTTATATGTAACTTACCACCACTCTAGAAAAAATATATATCTATAATAATAATAATAATAATCAACACTTAGTTGTACCTCCAACTATACCACTATTGACTGAAGAAATAAAATTGTTATATGAATTATATTATTAATAGCAATATTAAATATAAGTTCCCAATAAAAATTCAAAATCTAACCCAGAATGTAAGCTGCACAAACATATACTATAATGAGGTCCCAAAATATAAACAAAAATCAAAACAGCGTTTAAGAATACCTGATATGTATCAGAAATTAAAAATAAAATAAATAAGTAACAATATGTGTATAGGATACCAAACGGAAATAACAAAGAGATTTCAGATAAAAGAGAAGAATTGACCTAAATGAATACTGTCTCAGACCAAAAATAAAGCCACCACGTTGGAAAGCCGATGTAACAACTAGCTGATGATTTTCTGTTGGAGTGAATGAAAAGGGAGTGGTAAACTCCAACAGAAGTAGTAAAGAAGAAGATCTACTTAATGTAGCCAAAGGACAAAAATGTGTGGCTTCTCCGTTGAAGAAGCTGGAGTAACTAAAATACAACTTTGTAGTAGTATTTGTATGGAAGGATGCCAAGACAAAGAATATCGAATTGATACAGGACTAGAGATGAGAAATCATTAATAGATAGATATAACTTGAATGGCTAGCTAAATATGTATGAGAAGGGCCACTTGACACTCAAGGAAGGATTCGGCCAATTTGCACGGCTATTTTTGGCCAGACAATAGATTAAAGGAAGTGACAATGATGGCTCGAAAAGAAGATATGAAGATAATGTTCAGAAAATAGATAGAGTAAATATAATAATATACTGAAAATAGAATGAATTTTTGGGCGCCAGAAGAAGGATAACTAGGTTAACGCTCTTCCAGGTATTCTACGCTGCTATAGAGTATGTTAAATTTGTAGTACAAGTATGTGAAAAGTTATTAAAGATTATTAAATTATAAAATATACTACTAAAAATAAAGGAGTAATAAGAAAAAAAAAATCACAATAAATGTATATTTATTGAATGTAACTACTAGATCTTTTTAACAATCTCTGAGTTAGGACAAGTAACTAGTGTGTAACTCTAACATGACAGGAAAAAGTGATACTAGTGAAAGTCAATTACAAAATCATCATACAACTATGATCTAAGAATACTCTTTATAAGGTTAGAAAAACTGACTACGGGTACCTCTAATACAGGAAGTACAACTTACAACTAGGTTAGTAGAACCCTCACCAAATAATAATTGTACGTTTATAATACGTACACCTTAATTAAATACTACCTGATACTATATATAACATATAAATACCTCACTGTGAGTGGGACAGGCACAAGCCTTATTGAATAAATAAACCTACGAGTGGATACACAGATCCTTTTCCTAACTCGTGGTTTATAATAGTAATAATAACAAGTGAAACCAAAAACTAATCTGAGGGATTAGAATCCAGAAGTTCATATGAATTTAATAAATTAAAGTTAAAGTTAAATAAAGTTAATAAGTTAAAGTTAAGTAAAGTTAATAAGTTCAAGTTAAATAAAGTTAATAATTACAATTTTGACTAATATGTGAAGTTAATTTTTAAAAATTTAATTAAACATATACTAAAATAATGGAATGAGTTTAAATAATTATACAAAAGTGGAACACAGCCTAAAAATAATCAAGATAAGAGTACCGACTACTATTATCAGGGAAAATATCTGAGCTCAGAAATTTATACCTTTATAGATTGCAGAGTGTTGGGGAACGCTATCAATTAAATATTATGTTGTAAAGAAAAAAAAACCTATAAAAAATATAAAGCAGGAAAAATGTGTGTGCAATTGAACTATAAAAAAAAATGTACTAAATATCACAAAACCAGTCTGTCTTTAATAAGAGCACAGTAAATGTTCCCAAACAAACCACTCTTTCCTAATCTTGAAGTTGATGTAATGAGCACCCAAGGGTGCTAACTCTCGCTAGCAGCTGTCCTGCTGGAGGTACAGGAGAGGAAGACTGGTAGAAAGCAGCTGAAGGTACTCAAAACTGTTGGAAAGCAGCTGGAGGTACTCAAAAAAAGAAAATGTGGAAATAATCCAGGCTGGTCGCCTATTGATTGTTTCTCTCTGTGTGGTCTGGCCTTGGTGTTGTTGTAGGGTGGCTTTAAGATTTCATGGTAGGTGCGGGGTAGAACTCATTGGATATAGTATGCTCTAAAATTCTTCAAATCCACTGCTGCTGGATAACTTCACTATACTTTTATTGTAATATTTAATCAATTTGGAACTGAGAATTAGAGGTGAATAATTGAGTCTAATGACCCCGCACACTACGATTCAGACCGAACACTCGAGAAACAATCGCAATCCAAGGCTCACGTTCACAGCTGAATCCTTCGTACCCCTCTACTAAGCATTGGCTGTCAAAGTGGGGAAACCAATGTTGCCACGTTTTAAATGTGACGTCATCAAGCATTTAAAAATTCTGAGATGGGTTTAAGTTCTATTTGAATAAACATTGAAAGAAAATAATTCTGAAAATAATTAAATAATATTTTGGATAGTTAAATAATATCTTCCCATCAATAATCGATTCTATAAGGGGCGGAACGTCACAGTACTACAAATTAAATCACGGAAGTTTCTCTGAACGTCTCCAAAAATTTCGCCACTCTAGTGGCAGCTTACAGAGGCGCCATCTCTTTTGATGGCAGGGAACGAAGACGATTTAATAATACCGTCTCCTATCCTCTGAGCTATCGGAATGTGTAAAACGAATAAAGCTTCTAGCAAAGCTTGCTATTGCTTTTATGAATTAAAACGCCATAATACATGGCATTGGAGCACAAATTCGTCAAAACTTCCGTGATTTAACTGGTACCAATAGACTGATATATCGATATTTCAAGGTCTCCCTCTCATCAGTCAGTCGAGCTGGTACTACAAATTAAATCACGGAAGTTTCTCTGAACGTCTCCAAAAATTTCGCCACTCTAGTGGCAGCTTACAGAGGCGCCATCTCTTTTGATGGCAGGGAACGAAGACGATTTAATAATACTGTCTCCTATCCTCTGAGCTATCGGAATGTGTAAAACGAATAAAGCTTCTAGCAAAGCTTGCTATTGCTTTTATGAATTAAAACGCCATAATACATGGCATTGGAGCACAAATTCGTCAAAACTTCCGTGATTTAACTGGTACCAATAGACTGATATATCGATATTTCAAGGTCTCCCTCTCATCAGTCAGTCGAGCTGGTACTACAAATTAAATCACGGAAGTTTCTCTGAACGTCTCCAAAAATTTCGCCACTCTAGTGGCAGCTTACAGAGGCGCCATCTCTTTTGATGGCAGGGAACGAAGACGATTTAATAATACCGTCTCCTATCCTCTGAGCTATCGGAATGTGTAAAACGAATAAAGCTTCTAGCAAAGCTTGCTATTGCTTTTATGAATTAAAACGCCATAATACATGGCATTGGAGCACAAATTCGTCAAAACTTCCGTGATTTAACTGGTACCAATAGACTGATATATCGATATTTCAAGGTCTCCCTCTCATCAGTCAGTCGAGCTGGTACTACAAATTAAATCACGGAAGTTTCTCTGAACGTCTCCAAAAATTTCGCCACTCTAGTGGCAGCTTACAGAGGCGCCATCTCTTTTGATGGCAGGGAACGAAGACGATTTAATAATACCGTCTCCTATCCTCTGAGCCTGAGGCTATCCTGAGGACCGTCCTGAGGATAGGAGACGGTATTATTAAATCGTCTTCGTTCCCTGCCATCAAAAGAGATGGCGCCTCTGTAAGCTGCCACTAGAGTGGCGAAAAATTTTTGGAGACGTTCAGAGAAACTTCCGTGATTTAATTTGTAGTACCAGCTCGACTGACTGATGAGAGGGAGACCTTGAAATATCGATATATCAGTCTATTGGTACCAGTTAAATCACGGAAGTTTTGACGAATTTGTGCTCCAATGCCATGTATTATGGCGTTTTAATTCATAAAAGCAATAGCAAGCTTTGCTAGAAGCTTTATTCGTTTTACATATATATATATATATATATATATATATATATATATATATATATATATATATATATATATATATATATATATATATATAATGTTGGAGCAATCTCATTGGTTTGCAGGTCCTGAGTTTTTGTATAACACCGATCCCATTCCAGACGCTTCCTGTTGCTTTTCTGAGTGTGCTGAAATGCTTGATGAAGAGCGTACGGTAACTTTGGCTTGTGTTAATGATGATAATTTTCTTGAGAATCTATTGAATGACCTTTCCGATTTCTCGTTTATACGACGACTTATAGCTTGGATCTTGAGGTTTGCTTGGAATTTAAAATTCCCCAATGATAAGAGAGAAGGTCCCTTAAGTTCAAAGGAACTTTATGAGTCGTTGATTATGCTAGTTAAATATACTCACCATCGATATTTTGAAAGGGAGTTCGAGGGAAATGTTTTTTCCAAACCTTTTCGAAAGTTGTCCTGCTTTATCGATGATCAAGGAGTATTACGGGTTGGCAGTCGTCTTAGATATTTGTCTGTTTCGATTGATAAGAAATTTCCTTGCATCCTACCTCGTGAAAGTCGATTAACTTATTTGCTGATTGATTATTACCATAAACGATACTGTCATGCTGGGCTGCGTACAGTTAGTTTTTTGCTTGCTCAGTCATTTTGGATTTTGTCTCCTAAGCGTGCTATACGCTCGGTTTTGTCAAAATGTATGCAATGTTGGAGGCACAATCCTAGAAATTACCAACCTCCAATGGGTAACTTACCCCTAGTTAGAATTTCCCAGGTTAAACCCTTCCTGAATTCAGGTATGGATTTTGGTGGACCGTTTTATGTTGTGATGAATCGCTATCGAGGAGCTAAATGTTGTAAGGTGTATCTTTGCCTCTTTGTTTGCATGGCCACCAAAGCTCTTCATTTAGAGTTAGCTAGTGATTTATCTAGTGAGACTTTTCTCTCTGCTTTGCAGCGTTTCATAGCTCGTCGTGGTAGGGTTGACAATTTATATTCTGATCGTGGCAGTAATTTTGTTGGCGCTGCTAAATACCTTAACCTCATGAAAAATGCTGCTTCAAATGAAAATATTTCCTTCCATTTTAATGCTGCATCTGCTGCCCACTTTGGCGGTTTATGGGAGGCGGGAATAAAGTCAGTAAAGACGCACCTAGCTCGTGTTATAGGTGATCAGATCTTGTCATATGAGGAACTAAACACGGTCGTAATTCAGATTGAATCGTATCTTAATTCTAGGCCCTTGACCCCTATAAGTTCTGATCCTAATGATTTGTCAGTTCTAACGCCGGGTCATTTTTTAAACCTAGAACCTCTTTCGGCTGTGTTTGAACCTCTTGATGGAGCGTATAATATTATTCCTGCATCTCATTTGATGAGATGGAAGTTAATAAATCAAATGCACAAAACTTTTTGGGAACGCTGGAGCAAAGAATATTTGCATACTTTGCATCAGCGCAGTAAATGGACTTCATCCGATAATTTAAAACCCATCGAACTAGGAACGATGGTCCTTATAAAGGATGATAATATCCCTCCCTCGCAATGGCGTTTGGGACGAATATCCCAAGTATTTCCGGGACAGGATGAAATTATTAGAGTTGCAGATGTTAAGACCACAAAGGGAATTCTTCGACGCCCCCTGGTCAAGCTGTGTCCTCTGCCTATCTAAATAATTCCTTAGTTTTTTTTGTTGATCTTATTATTCGTATTATATTGTTTAATTTTTTTTGGGATTTATTCCAAAGTGCCATGACTTAAGTTATTTTTTTTAGTTTATTAGCTTGTAACAGTTTTAAAATGCACCATTTAAAGCTGCATTTTGGTGGGGGAGAATGTTGTATTTTCATTTAAATTTGAATTAACTTATTTACACGAGGAAGGCAAATGGTCCCAACTCTAGTTATTTTGCCTTTTATCGCGATAGAAAAGAGGTTTGCTTTAATGAGTGCAAAAACTGGAGCCTTGTAGTGTTCGTCAAAAAGTAAGAGAAGCTAGTTGCTCTACAATAAATTTGCTAGTTGCTAGTTGCTCGCAAGTTGCTACTCAACCAACGGCTCGCTAGTTTGCCGGTGTAACAGCCTAGCTTGTAAGGCTTTTTTCGTGTATGGACTTGGTGCAGTGTTAAATGCAGCTGAGGGCCCTCTTGAAGACCAAATGCAGGGATTGAATTGGTAAGTGGACCTCTTTGCGCCTCATTTAATTCATTATTTTATTCCTTTTTTGCTCATGTTTAAGTTTTTTTATTGAACCGGTGTCAAAACTCGTTTATAAAACAAAGAATCAGCCCCTCTTTGAGATCCTAACATCAAAGAACGCACATAATCTATGTAAATCCATCTCAATTTTTTTGGTCGCTTCACGATCTAAACTATTAATCATTATTTTATGGTCAGTTCGTTGGTCGATTAACAAATTTCGTTCTGGTATTGGAATCTTTCGGTTTCTAGGACAGTTGCAATCTCTGAATTCTAAACATTTGCAAGTTGCAATATCAAACAATTTCTTTCTATCCCCACCAAACTTTAATAGCTTCTCTTTGTAACCGTCTTCGTCCTTTCTGCCTTCATAAGGTTTCAATAATGTTATATACTTATCGTGGAAAACTATAATAGTTCTAGCCAATATTGTTTTGTGTTCTACTTACTTATAATTGAAATTGAATGGGAGAGTGAAGGTCGACTCTTGTGACAGGTTATAACTCTTTGGTTGCAGCGTTAGGTCGGGGGTTGGCGCGAAATTCAAAATAGATCAATTTAAGTAGTGCTGGGCAGTTATTCTGATAAAAATAGAAATAAGTGTTACTGAAGTTTTTGATTCATATCCTAGAAGCGAATTGATACCGCACACCGCGTTAGTAAAATGCAATTTTTTTTTTCGAATTTCAAAATTTGAATCACGTTGGGGCAGATGTTAGAGTCCTTTTCCAATCCTTTCCCACAGTAGCGTCGATTCCGCCCCCGCGTTTGTAAAAATTGTTATTTCATTATTCTCCATATAAAAGCGCTCCACCCTACCCCACATGTCCAGCCATAACCGCAGCGCCGTCATAACTTTGAGCAATCAGCTTGTCATTACATCAATGGATTTTAAGAGTTCACAAACAATTTTATATAATGCGTTTGCCGTTCTATCTTCTGATACGTTTATAAAACCTAAAAATCTTTTCTGTATAGTTCCGTCTACACTAACAAATCGTACCATTGCAGAGAGCTGGCTAAAATTTGTAACATCAGTTGTTTCATGTAAAATCAATTATTTTGTTTGAAACTACTGTCGAAATAGCAGAAATTAAATCATTCTGAATTCGATTTGAGGTGCCTTGAAACACACTAGACTGTTCTAAATGAGTTTTTAAACAAGGATCGTACTTAGAAATTAGTGAAACCAGATCCATGTAATTGCCTCTATTTGCTGATGTACTGGTTTCGTCGTGACCTCTGAAACCAAGTTCATGGAAACATAAAAAACACACAACGCCGACAAGTCTTTTCAGTACGTCTCTATTTTTATCTACTAATTCATTATGTTTTTGATGACTCACTTTTAATGAATTATCCAAAGAGTGTTCTATTCTATTTTTTCCAACAACTTTCTCTTTGATGACGGCCTGCAAGTGAGCTTTAGACATGACATGTCGTTTCACTACCCTATGAAAATTATTTAAATCACCAAAACCACTATGTTTCCTAACACCATTTTCATTGACAAATAGCAAACAAGACCAGCAATACAGTTTATTCCTAAATTCACAACCAGTTAGCCACTCGTACTGTTCGTGAGATTTTTCCGAATTAAAATGTCTGATGCAAGTTTTTATTTTGTTAGTGAGATTTTTCATTTCAGGCTTCGACCTACCTTTAAAGACAGTGCCGGCGCTAGGGTATCAGTCGCCCGCCTGCAAAACTAGCACAGGCGCCCCCCACACACACATACACACATACTTGTACAATCGCAGCCTCGTGGAACATGTGTGTTCTAATCAGTGGCGGCCCGTGAGGTAGTGCCGTAGAGCCATGGCACTACCTTGCTAACTATGCAGAAACATATTTTTTATCTTAAAAACATCTTAATGCTTGTTAATTTTTCTTGTGATTATTTCTCCTTATTTTCATAAATTATATCAAATCTGGCAACTGTGTAGCGCAATGCAAATCTACCGACTCTGGCCACCCACAGCTGACCGGATAAGGGATGAAGATCACAAAAATCCCAGTGCCGAACGGCATAGTGGCTCGGTCGAAAAGAGAAAGATTGTATGAGCATCCTGTGTAAGTGACAGAGATAGAGCGGTATTGCACTTTTGATATACGTTTAAATTGGACTCTCCGTGCCTGGCTCGAAATCTCGAAAAGGAAATTAGTGGATCTTAAGATACAATGTTTTAGATCTATTTCTAGTCTCTTTACGCGTTCGCTTGACGCTATTGTGTTTATTATCTACTACTGTATTGTATATTTGTGTTTATACTCTACTATATTTTTTAATTTGTAATTATTAGTGCGTTGTGGTCGTGGGTGTCGTAGGTATAAAAATATTTTGATTATTTCCTACGTTTAATTTATTTTTTGACAATGAATCAAATTAAAATATTAAAAAACTCTTTTGGTGGTTTTTCGTTAGAAAAAAAAAACTACAAATTAAAGAACTCGGTCGGCCTTTACCCGATTTAAAAATTGAAAAACAAAGTGGAACTGGACAAAAACTTCGCTGTCATAAGTTTAATAAAACTATTTATGATAAAAATAGCTGGTTATGTGGTTGCGAACAAACTAATAAACTGTTCTGTTTTGTATGCGTTTTGTTTGGAGGTGACGAGACTTGGTCAAACAAAGGCACCGATGATCTTGTACATATATGGGAGAAATTGAAATCTCATGAAAAATCTAAAGTGCATATGAATAACGTTTTTAGCTTTTCAATGCTTGGTAAGTTACATATAAAAACCCAATTAAATTCGAATTAGACAACGACTTAAAGGTTCACATTCAAAGTTCCAATCCATTTATCGATTAAACTGGGCAGGGCACTTATCCAGAACTCAAGATTGTGAATACTACGAATGCTTGAAAACACTAGCACGACCATCGACTAGGTAGACCTACACCACAACAAAGGGAACGCAATTTACTGATTAAACTGGGCAGGGCACTTAGCTAGAACGCAAGATGGTAAACACGACGAATGCTGAGAAACTACAAACACAACCATCGACTAGATCCCCTAATTCAACAAAATTAATCCTTAGAATTTGCAAACTTTCTTATCTCATATATTCTAAGAATCCTAATAGTCACAGCACTAGCCAATCCAATAAAAGTAAACATAGACAATGATGACAGAAGTCCAGTCCAGAATTCAGCTTTAGATGCTACTGATCTTAAAATCTCCACACCACTGGATTCACCAATAGTAATTTTACTTGGGTCAAGCTTTCCTGTAAATATGTAATCAAACCTTATGTGTAATGTCTGGTTTGTGCTTGGTATATGCACCCAACAAATAGCTGAATCAAGATCAATGAGATTAATTAAATATACACTATCACTGCATGTCAATAATGGTATGTTAAAAGTGCAATTAGAGGAATATTCTAGCTGTCCTTGTTCAACTATATCGTAGGATTTTATTATTGCATATGGGTACTGGTTGCAGCCTTTGCAACCATAGGTCATTTCGACATTTAGTTTACATAATGCTGGAGTTACTTGTAGGCTATCTAGATCAATGTTACCTAACATTATGGTGACTTGTGACACTATAGGTAGTTTGAGTTCTAGTAGATTGTTATCATTGTTTTTTGTTATCTTATATTGGGCGCTTGGTAGCTCAGATCTTATATATCTAGCAACTTTAGATTCAGGTGCATTACATTTAATGTTACAGGAGTAGGATGCACATCGAACCTTATCACTATTAAACACTGCTTTATCACTATATAGCTCTATCTGATAGTCACCTATTATGTCAGATTCTGGCATATTGACCTCTGACGACTTGCAAGGCCAAAACATATTCCCTGTGGACATTATTGAACTTGGCAGATCAAAGTCTTCATGCATCTTATTTACTAAGTGTAGTGGAACTACTATTGTTTTGCCATTAGACATAAGGTCCAGATTAATTGAGGGGTTATTTGTATTTAATGAATGGCTAGTTGTTATATTATTGTATGTTATGATAAGTGTAGTTTGATATATTATACTTGAGGTCTTTTTATAAACTGTATATTTTTGACCAACTGGTTCAACTTGCCACATGTAGTAAACACATGAGGTTTGATGATAACACCATGTGATATGTCTTGAATCAAATCATAAATTGTATAAGGTTTTGTGGAGCTTTTGAGTTAGCTCTAAGAGGTCACGACGAAACAAAAAATTCAGACAATAGAGGCATATTTAAGGAGCTGGTCAATTTTAGCGCTGAATTAGACAACGACTTAAAGGTTCACATTCAAAGTTCCAAATCTTTTAAAGGTACCTCAAAAACAACACAAAATGAACTACTGGAGTGCATGTTAGATGTTTACCACGAGGAAATTAAGAAAGAAATTGAAAATTCTCCTTATGTTGCAGTGATTGCCGATGAAACCACAGACGTTGCTGGTGAATTTCAATTAGTTATAGTCTTCCGATATTTGTGTAAAGGACGACCAGTTGAGAGATTTTGGAGATTTTACGTGCCGGGCGGACATGATGCTAAGACAATGGCCGAATGTATTTTCTTACTTGTAAACAAAGTTATGATGGCGCATCTGTTATGAGCGGTGGCTTAAATGGTGTGTGTTGGAGAACTGTATTCTCCACCCAAAATAAACTCTATTTCACCAACAACAAATTTCCGCGCCGCCTCTGTAACAACCATAAAATAATTCCATTACGCAGTGCCTGAATCTTCCCAGAATGTTACTCTCCGCCTTCTTTTTTACCCAAAGCACCCCCAACGGAAAGTTTTGTTAACGGGATGCAAGGGTGCAACAGGCAGTCAACTATCGACACTTCTTAAGAACGCATTTTTTCATTACGCTTTTTCGAAGAGTATTCTTCACGCGGCAATTAGCAAAAAGCCGGTACATGAAGTGTAAAATTATGTGTGGTGGCCTCTTTCACGGATAGTTGTAACTCAATTGTTCACATGTAAAATTCTATTTCTTGCCCTTTTTCAACTTCATTACAGTCATAGCAAAATAGAAAGTGTTTTATTTACATAAACTATTCAACAGGCCAGAATTACAGCATCTTACGGTTCATTAAAAGTTCTCCTCTTAGCTATCGAAGGCTTAGCGACACATTGAACTTACTGCAAGTGCAAAACGCTGGAAAGAGACATTGGAACTACTCCAAACTCTCCATGGAGGAATGTTGAACATCGGCGTCCCTCCAGTGTGCAAAAAATTATTAAGGAGGCATATCCTCTTGCAAATTACGTTAATTGCTATGCACACCAAATGAATTTAATTATGACAAGTGCATGTTCCATCAATAAGCAGACTAGGATATTTTTTTCTAATTTATCTGGTTTGTGCTCATTCTTTTCAACGTCTCCTCAAAGAACAAAAATTTTGGATGAGGTGGTTAATCGCAGGTTGCCAAAATCTTCTCAAACACGTTGGAATTTTCAATCACGAAGTGTTCATACTGTTCATGAAAATAGAAAAGACCTCAATGCAGTTATGGACATTATACAAAGTACTTCACGTGATTTGTCTTCCATTAATCAAGCAAATGGTTACAAATTAAAGCTCCAGGATAAAGATTTTGTATTTTGGTTATTTATTTTTAATAAAATTATGCCTCACGTAGAAATTATTTTTTATCAATTGCAAAAAGTATGCACTGATTCTGTCAAAGTGAAAAAAGATTTGGAGAATTTTGAAGCAGCAATTCAAGGTATAAGGGAGCAAATGGACGTCATTATTGATAATATTCAAGAAGAAATAAACACGTCACAGAGACAAACCGATAATGATGAACCAAAAAAAAGAAGGCGCGAATTGAAGAGGACAGGCCCAGCAGAAAACGGGAAGCCTTAGAGATATGCGATGCAGTTTTGTTGCAAATAAAAACAAGGTTTACCTTCTCCGGACATTTAGTTGCTTCTCATTTATTTATGTCAGAGAAGGTTTCTGCTTATAAGGATAAGTTCCCCGAATCATTTCTTAATGAAATATGCACACAATTTTTATTTTTAAACAAAACTCGGCTTAAAACTGAATTACAAGTATTATATCAGCGAGACGAATTAAGTACTACCTCTGGGGCTGTTCCGTTATCTGTTTTATTAAATGATGAAGGTTTAAAATGTACATTTGAAGAAACTGTTAAACTTTTAAGTATATTAATAACCATTCCCATGTCAACATCTGAAGCAGAACGTTGTTTTTCAATGCTAAAACGAATTAAGACATTCCTCGGAAATACCATGAAGGAAGAACGACTAAGTGCTTTAGGTATGCTGTCTACAGAAAGACATTTTGTAAATGGCATTGACAATTTTAATAATAAAGTCATTGAAAACTTTGCCTCCAAAAAAGAAAGAAGGATGGACTTCACATATCGTAAACTTTAAAAGTGATATTAAATATCTTTGTGCGTGTGTGTGTAAATAATAGAATAGTGTTATTTTTATAATTTTCTAAATAGGCTCTAGAGACCATATCGTAACAACAAACTTCAAGTGCATCAGCAGTGGTAGGAAGAATGAAAGATTGACAGCATAGGATTAAAGGACGTGGTGGTCGGATGAGTGCGAGAGACGGAAGCTGATGCGTGATGACGAGTGAGTGAGGATCAGGCAAAAGAAGGACATCGGGGAGAAGTCATGCCCTAACGGGCGATTCCACCCTGATGTCCTAGTATGAGAGGGGTGGGGTTTAGCTGGTCGCGGCCACATCGGAGTTACGGAGGGCAAGGAGGTCCGATTTAGGGCCAAACTGGTCGACGTGACACTGATGAGGTTTCAGCTCAGGAACCCAGCACTGTTGAAAATGTTTACCTCCGACGTCTGTTTGCAGATTCCCCACATAGTGATGAAAAAAAAAATTAATTTACGGAACTGTTTTGATAAATTTTGGTCAATTTTTTGGCATCCCAAAAATAGTAAATATATAGACATATATAAGATAAACATATCTGCGCCTATTTTTTTTTTAATTTCTATTTTATATTCTTTTTGACAATATCGTAAAACCGTCACTAAAAATTTAGGCAGCTGCCCGGATTCTGGCACTACCTTCCTAAAGTTATACGAGCCGCCACTGGTTCTAATGGAACATTGGGACCCACATGTCCGAAGATCAAACCGGTCGCACTCCGTAATGGAGTGGTACCTATCTGACCCTCAAGCTATACCACCACCCCTCCCCATCGTAGTACATAACGAGTGAGGAGGCTTTGTACTGAACATTACCTTGGATGCCCTAGATAACGATACATCCTCTGCGTTACTTTATGTGGTTAAGCCACCTGATTTTAGGGATAGCTAGAACTTCTTTTCTCCCTATTAATGACTTTACTTAGGACTTGTGTCCTAAAAATGTGTGTTCCAGACAGCAAGGCCCCGATCTAAGTCGGTGTCTTAATGTTCGGACTGTCTGTGCTCGGTCACTCAACCGTCGAATTGGCAAAATAAATTTTGTTCTCCTCCACGGCTGAGCGCCCGAAAGGTGTGGCCATCGAGCTCACGCCTATCGGTACGTGATCTCAATGCTCAACTTCCGCGCGTATGATCCATTTGACCTACCTGAAGGGTATTTAGTGTCTAAAGGGCGACTTGTCTGTGTTTGCTGTTGTGAAGTAAATAGTTTAAAAAAACTGTATTCTCCTTGTTTTAATTTTTACCAAATTATCAATAAGATTATTAATATCTAATTTATTACATATATCATTTTCTATTGAAATTAATGCTAGACTATCAAGTCTCGTCTGTGTCATAGTTGTTCTTACATACGTTTTAATTAAATTTAATTTTGAAATTGAGCGTTCGCCACTAGCTACGCTTACTGGAGCCGTTAATAAAATTCTTTAGGCTATTGCAAAATTTGGAAGAGATACATGATTTGCGATTATGAATTTTAAAATGTTTAATGGATTTTCTGGTATTGTATGTGTACCCGTACTAAAAATATCTTTGTATATTAAAATTTCATCGAAAAGTTCTATGGCGTTAATATCTTTGTTGTCACCGTGTGTCAAAATTATTTGTAAATTCGAGGGTTTAGTATCAAACAACGTTAACTACAAAAACATAAAGTGGCAGAAAATGCGAAAAACTGTTTTTAAACGTAATATCGGCCAACAAATTTGTGATTACGGAGGCAAAATACATTACAATAGAAATCTGTAAATTTATATAGTATTATTATGGTTTCTTTGACATATTGTAAAAATTATTACAGGTTATTGTTATTCTACAAAGAAAAAAATAGAATTTTTTTCTAATAATGACCTGATAACGCTTTTTGATATTACCGATAAATATTTTTTTGTAACCGTTAACGTCGCACCTGATAATAATAGTTTTACTACAGGGTTAGAACTGCTGGGTGAAAATGTAAAAATATAATTTCCCTAAAATGTTGCGAAAATGTCCCTGATAGTAGGGGTTTAGGGGGGGGGGTACTGGAATCAAAGCACGGCCAAATTAGCACTGATTCGTAAAGTCAAACATGATCTATACAGTGAATGGGGATTCTGAAACCCCACGTAAACAATGATATGGGGGTATGAAATCGCTATCCTTCCACACCATGTAGGGGTTTTGGGCTCATGAATATTACTTAGGGCCGTTTTCACAGGTCTGGATAAGAGATGTGTCTGAGGGCAGCTATTTTGATTGAGCGGAATTATATTCTAGGGTTTTAGTTCTCATTTTCTGGGACTATATGCGTGAATTAAGTATGCAGTAATGAAAGTAATTGTTTACAATATTTATCTCTTGCTACGCTAAACTCTGCTTTAGAAAAGAAAGAAAAATAATCGAAATTAGCATGCAATTTGAAATAAAGAAAAGAAAGTATAGAATAGAGAAGAAGGAAGGAAGAAGAATAATCTAGAGCACCGGCTAAGTAGCTCGAGAAACAAGAGACTAAAAAGAAGGTGGAATTCGAGAGATAGAATAAGGAATAAAATTAAAACAATTTTCTTTCTAAAATAATTTGGGCGTGAAAGATTTTGTTTCTTATTTCTAAAATATAAATTCAGTGTAATATACTTGATGATTTTGTTTACGTCTGGAAAAATATTTTCTGAATATTAATTAAACTCCAAGTGCATATATTTAATTCGAATAAAGGACATAATAATAATAAAGTTGTTTGTTATGTCTGGAACTTAGTCATTGAATAAATTACCAAACAAAAATGAGGATTTTGAGAAAAACATACACAGTAGCGTATCACAATTTATTTATTTTAATTTAAAAAATAATAATTTAAAAAATTTAAAAAATTAATTCTAAATGTTTGATTTAAGCTGAAACAAAAAGACAGACATTAGTCTTAATTTAAAATCAAGAATAAATAGACTTACTAATTTTGTAGGCCCATATATGGACCTCCGGCTCTTCCTGAACTATGAAGAGCCGGTGGTTTTTATATCGGCCAACATACTGTGCGGTTATCGGGGCCGCCTCCGCTTGTCCGAAGACAACCCCGATAGGCCGGTTTATAAGATGGACCGGTAGCCTTTGCCTCAAAAATTGCCTTAGTGATGCTAAAAATGAGTAAAATAAAAATTCAGGGTACACCGCTGTGGTAGTTAATTTTAGTTACCTTCCATCTCTCTGAAACAAATAAGTGGTGTAAGAAAACAGTGTAAATAAAGTCCCACCGTGCTTTATCATCATTCAACGAACGACAAAAACGAGTGGTTTTGAATACTTCAATTTACAGTAAGTGTAATTAGTTAATTAGATATTTTACTTTATTATGTTTTTGTACTTTATTGTTTGATTATGAAATTATAGAAGAAATTTTGTGTAATTTGTATTAACATGATAAATCCTTTTTCCGAAATTTTTGATCGTTTTAATAGTATTACGTTTTTCTTTTAATTTTCTTTAACGTTAATCCGTTTTCTTTAAGTTTATTTTCTAAAATTTTAATCGTTTTAAGAGTACTACATGTTCTTCATGTGTAATCCGTATTTCTTTTGGGTTTTATTGTCTGAAAGTGAAGAATAGTTTTTCGTTTAAGTCCTTTAGTAGTTTCGTATGTCGTTTTTCTTAAAATTTATACCTTTTAATAGTGTAACAATTACTAGTCTTCCAACTTTATACAAATTGGACACATCCTATGTAGTCTTCTGTACTTTACTATTATTGTAAGCCTTCGCGACTATATAACACACACCCACAAAGATCATGAGTTCAAAGAATCTTCAAAAACATCTACTACGTTTCAGAGGAACTGGACAGGGCACATAGCTAGAACGCAAGATGGTAAACACGACCAATGCTTAGAAACTAAAAACCCTAGCACGACCATCGACTAGATAGACCTACACAACAAAAGAGTTACTCCACTGTAGCGAACACTAGACAAACTTAGGGAGGCCTATGTCCAGCAGGGAACGCAATTTATCGATTAAACTGGGCAGGGCACTTATCCAGAACTCAAGATTGTGAATACTACGAATGCTTGAAAACACTAGCACGACCATCGACTAGGTAGACCTACACCACAACAGAGTAAGGGAACGCAATTTACTGATTAAACTGGGCAGGGCACTTAGCTAGAACGCAAGATGGTAAACACGACGAATGCTGAGAAACTACAAACACAACCATCGACTAGATGGGCCTACACAACACAAGAGGATGCTGTAGCGAACACTAGTCAAACTTAGGGAGGCCTATGTCCAGCAGGGAACGCAATTTATCGATTAAACTGGGCAGGGCAGTTATCCAGAACTCAAGATTGTGAATACTACGAATGCTTGAAAACACTAGCACGACCATCGACTAGGTAGACCTACACCACAACAGAGTAAGGGAACGCAATTTACTGATTAAACTGGGCAGGGCACTTAGCTAGAACGCAAGATGGTAAACACGACGAATGCTGAGAAACTACAAACACAACCATCGACTAGATGGGCCTACACAACACAAGAGGATGCTGTAGCGAACACTAGTCAAACTTAGGGAGGCCTATGTCCAGCAGGGAACGCAATTTATCGATTAAACTGGGCAGGGCACTTATCCAGAACTCAAGATTGTGAATACTACGAATGCTTGAAAACACTAGCACGACCATCGACTAGGTAGACCTACACCACAACAAAGGGAACGCAATTTACTGATTAAACTGGGCAGGGCACTTAGCTAGAACGCAAGATGGTAAACACGACGAATGCTGAGAAACTACAAACACAACCATCGACTAGATGGGCCTACACAACACAAGAGGATGCTGTAGCGAACACTAGTCAAACTTAGGGAGGCCTATGTCCAGCAGGGAACGCAATTTATCGATTAAACTGGGCAGGGCACTTATCCAGAACTCAAGATTGTGAATACTACGAATGCTTGAAAACACTAGCACGACCATCGACTAGGTAGACCTACACCACAACAAAGGGAACGCAATTTACTGATTAAACTGGGCAGGGCACTTAGCTAGAACGCAAGATGGTAAACACGACGAATGCTGAGAAACTACAAACACAACCATCGACTAGATGGGCCTACACAACACAAGAGGATGCTGTAGCGCACACTAGTCAAACTTAGGGAGGCCTATGTCCAGCAGGGAACGCAATTTATCGATTAAACTGGGCAGGGCACTTATCCAGAACTCAAGATTGTGAATACTACGCATGCTTGAAAACACTAGCACGACCATCGACTAGGTAGACCTACACCACAACAAAGGGAACGCAATTTACTGATTAAACTGGGCAGGGCACTTAGCTAGAACGCAAGATGGTAAACACGACGAATGCTGAGAAACTACAAACACAACCATCGACTAGATGGGCCTACACAACACAAGAGGATGCTGTAGCGAACACTAGTCAAACTTAGGGAGGCCTATGTCCAGCAGGGAACGCAATTTATCGATTAAAATGGGCAGGGCACTTATCCAGAACTCAACATTGTGAATACTACGAATGCTTGAAAACACTAGCACGACCATCGACTAGGTAGACCTACACCACAACAAAGGGAACGCAATTTACTGATTAAACTGGGCAGGGCACTTAGCTAGAACGCAAGATGGTAAACACGACGAATGCTGAGAAACTACAAACACAACCATCGATTAGATGGGCCTACACAACACAAGAGGATGCTGTAGCGAACACTAGTCAAACTTAGGGAGGCCTATGTCCAGCAGGGAACGCAATTTATCGATTAAACTGGGCAGGGCACTTATCCAGAACTCAAGATTGTGAATACTACGAATGCTTGAAAACACTAGCACGACCATCGACTAGGTAGACCTACACCACAACAAAGGGAACGCAATTTACTGATTAAACTGGGCAGGGCACTTAGCTAGAACGCAAGATGGTAAACACGACGAATGCTGAGAAACTACAAACACAACCATCGACTAGATGGGCCTACACAACACAAGAGGATGCTGTAGCGAACACTAGTCAAACTTAGGGAGGCCTATGTCCAGCAGGGAACGCAATTTATCGATTAAACTGGGCAGGGCACTTATCCAGAACTCAAGATTGTGAATACTACGAATGCTTGAAAACACTAGCACGACCATCGACTAGGTAGACCTACACCACAACAAAGGGAACGCAATTTACTGATTAAACTGGGCAGGGCACTTAGCTAGAACGCAAGATGGTAAACACGACGAATGCTGAGAAACTACAAACACAACCATCGACTAGATCCCCTAATTCAACAAAATTAATCCTTAGAATTTGCAAACTTTCCTATCTCATATATTCTAAGAATCCTAATAGTCACAGCACTAGCCAATCCAATAAAAGTAAACATAGACAATGATGACAGAAGTCCAGTCCAGAATTCAGCTTTAGATGCTACTGATCTTAAAATCTCCACACCACTGGATTCACCAATAGTAATTTTACTTGGGTCAAGCTTTCCTGTAAATATGTAATCAAACCTTATGTGTAATGTCTGGTTTGTGCTTGGTATATGCACCCAACAAATAGCTGAATGAAGATCAATGAGATTAATTAAATATACACTATCACTGCATGTCAATAATGGTATGTTAAAAGTGCAATTAGAGGAATATTCTAGCTGTCCTTGTTCAACTATATCGTAGGATTTTATTATTGCATATGGGTACTGGTTGCAGCCTTTGCAACCATAAGTCATTTCGACATTTAGTTTACATAATGCTGGAGTTACTTGTAGGCTATCTAGATCAATGTTACCTAACATTATGGTGACTTGTGACACTATAGGTAGTTTGAGTTCTAGTAGATTGTTATCATTGTTTTTTGTTATCTTATATTGGGCGCTTGGTAGCTCAGATCTTATATATCTAGCAACTTTAGATTCAGGTGCATTACATTTAATGTTACAGGAGTAGGATGCACATCGAACCTTATCACTATTAAACACTGCTTTATCACTATATAGCTCTATCTGATAGTCACCTATTATGTCAGATTCTGGCATATTGACCTCTGACGACTTGCAAGGCCAAAACATATTCCCTGTGGACATTATTGAACTTGGCAGATCAAAGTCTTCATGCATCTTATTTACTAAGTGTAGTGGAACTACTATTGTTTTGCCATTAGACATAAGGTCCAGATTAATTGAGGGGTTATTTGTATTTAATGAATGGCTAGTTGTTATATTATTGTATGTTATGATAAGTGTAGTTTGATATATTATACTTGAGGTCTTTTTATAAACTGTATATTTTTGACCAACTGGTTCAACTTGCCACATGTAGTAAACACATGAGGTTTGATGATAACACCATGTGATATGTCTTGAATCAAATCATAAATTGTATAAGGTTTTGTGGAGCTTTTGAGTTAGCTCTAAGAGGTCACGACGAAACAAAAAATTCAGACAATAGAGGCATATTTAAGGAGCTGGTCAATTTTAGCGCTGAATTAGACAACGACTTAAAGGTTCACATTCAAAGTTCCAAATCTTTTAAAGGTACCTCAAAAACAACACAAAATGAACTACTGGAGTGCATGTTAGATGTTTACCACGAGGAAATTAAGAAAGAAATTGAAAATTCTCCTTATGTTGCAGTGATTGCCGATGAAACCACAGACGTTGCTGGTGAATTTCAATTAGTTATAGTCTTCCGATATTTGTGTAAAGGACGACCAGTTGAGAGATTTTGGAGATTTTACGTGCCGGGCGGACATGATGCTAAGACAATGGCCGAATGTATTTTCTTACTTGTAAACAAAGTTATGATGGCGCATCTGTTATGAGCGGTGGCTTAAATGGTGTGTGTTGGAGAACTGTATTCTCTACCCAAAATAAACTCTATTTCACCAACAACAAATTTCCGCGCCGCCTCTGTAACAACCATAAAATAATTCCATTACGCAGTGCCTGAATCTTCCCAGAATGTTACTCTCCGCCTTCTTTTTTACCCAAAGCACCCCCAACGGAAAGTTTTGTTAACGGGATGCAAGGGTGCAACAGGCAGTCAACTATCGACACTTCTTAAGAACGCATTTTTTCATTACGCTTTTTCGAAGAGTATTCTTCACGCGGCAATTAGCAAAAAGCCGGTACATGAAGTGTAAAATTATGTGTGGTGGCCTCTTTCACGGATAGTTGTAACTCAATTGTTCACATGTAAAATTCTATTTCTTGCCCTTTTTCAACTTCATTACAGTCATAGCAAAATAGAAAGTGTTTTATTTACATAAACTATTCAACAGGCCAGAATTACAGCATCTTACGGTTCATTAAAAGTTCTCCTCTTAGCTATCGAAGGCTTAGCGACACATTGAACTTACTGCAAGTGCAAAACGCTGGAAAGAGACATTGGAACTACTCCAAACTCTCCATGGAGGAATGTTGAACATCGGCGTCCCTCCAGTGTGCAAAAAATTATTAAGGAGGCATATCCTCTTGCAAATTACGTTAATTGCTATGCACACCAAATGAATTTAATTATGACAAGTGCATGTTCCATCAATAAGCAGACTAGGATATTTTTTTCTAATTTATCTGGTTTGTGCTCATTCTTTTCAACGTCTCCTCAAAGAACAAAAATTTTGGATGAGGTGGTTAATCGCAGGTTGCCAAAATCTTCTCAAACACGTTGGAATTTTCAATCACGAAGTGTTCATACTGTTCATGAAAATAGAAAAGACCTCCATG
This sequence comes from Diabrotica virgifera virgifera, assembly GCF_917563875.1. Lineage (NCBI taxonomy): Eukaryota > Metazoa > Arthropoda > Insecta > Coleoptera > Chrysomelidae > Diabrotica > Diabrotica virgifera. The sequence continues at coordinate 144,393,236 of NC_065451.1, read as the reverse complement.
CAGTTATGGACATTATACAAAGTACTTCACGTGATTTGTCTTCCATTAATCAAGCAAATGGTTACAAATTAAAGCTCCAGGATAAAGATTTTGTATTTTGGTTATTTATTTTTAATAAAATTATGCCTCACGTAGAAATTATTTTTTATCAATTGCAAAAAGTATGCACTGATTCTGTCAAAGTGAAAAAAGATTTGGAGAATTTTGAAGCAGCAATTCAAGGTATAAGGGAGCAAATGGACGTCATTATTGATAATATTCAAGAAGAAATAAACACGTCACAGAGACAAACCGATAATGATGAACCAAAAAAAAGAAGGCGCGAATTGAAGAGGACAGGCCCAGCAGAAAACGGGAAGCCTTAGAGATATGCGATGCAGTTTTGTTGCAAATAAAAACAAGGTTTACCTTCTCCGGACATTTAGTTGCTTCTCATTTATTTATGTCAGAGAAGGTTTCTGCTTATAAGGATAAGTTCCCCGAATCATTTCTTAATGAAATATGCACACAATTTTTATTTTTAAACAAAACTCGGCTTAAAACTGAATTACAAGTATTATATCAGCGAGACGAATTAAGTACTACCTCTGGGGCTGTTCCGTTATCTGTTTTATTAAATGATGAAGGTTTAAAATGTACATTTGAAGAAACTGTTAAACTTTTAAGTATATTAATAACCATTCCCATGTCAACATCTGAAGCAGAACGTTGTTTTTCAATGCTAAAACGAATTAAGACATTCCTCGGAAATACCATGAAGGAAGAACGACTAAGTGCTTTAGGTATGCTGTCTACAGAAAGACATTTTGTAAATGGCATTGACAATTTTAATAATAAAGTCATTGAAAACTTTGCCTCCAAAAAAGAAAGAAGGATGGACTTCACATATCGTAAACTTTAAAAGTGATATTAAATATCTTTGTGCGTGTGTGTGTAAATAATAGAATAGTGTTATTTTTATAATTTTCTAAATAGGCTCTAGAGACCATATCGTAACAACAAACTTCAAGTGCATCAGCAGTGGTAGGAAGAATGAAAGATTGACAGCATAGGATTAAAGGACGTGGTGGTCGGATGAGTGCGAGAGACGGAAGCTGATGCGTGATGACGAGTGACTGAGGATCAGGCAAAAGAAGGACATCGGGGAGAAGTCATGCCCTAACGGGCGATTCCACCCTGATGTCCTAGTATGAGAGGGGTGGGGTTTAGCTGGTCGCGGCCACATCGGAGTTACGGAGGGCAAGGAGGTCCGATTTAGGGCCAAACTGGTCGACGTGACACTGATGAGGTTTCAGCTCAGGAACCCAGCACTGTTGGAAATGTTTACCTCCGACGTCTGTTTGCAGATTCCCCACCTAGTGATGAAAAAAAAATTAATTTACGGAACTGTTTTGATAAATTTTGGTCAATTTTTTGGCATCCCAAAAATAGTAAATATATAGACATATATAAGATAAAAATATCTGCGCCTATTTTTTTTTTAATTTCTATTTTATATTCTTTTTGACAATATCGTAAAACCGTCACTAAAAATTTAGGCAGCTGCCCGGATTCTGGCACTACCTTCCTAAAGTTATACAAGCCGCCACTGGTTCTAATGGAACATTGGGACCCACATGTCCGAAGATCAAACCGGTCGCACTCCGTAATGGAGTGGTACCTATCTGACCCTCAAGCTATACCACCACCCCTCCCCATCGTAGTACATAACGAGTGAGGAGGCTTTGTACTGAACATTACCTTGGATGCCCTAGATAACGATACATCCTCTGCGTTACTTTATGTGGTTAAGCCACCTGATTTTAGGGATAGCTAGAACTTCTTTTCTCCCTATTAATGACTTTACTTAGGACTTGTGTCCTAAAAATGTGTTGTTCTGAAGCTATTTCCTTGTGGCATTTTTATGATTAATTATTTATATGGGAAATAAGCCACAATTATTTTAATTGTGGCTTAATATATTATATATATTATATATATATTAAATATATATATACTTTACCACAAAATATCATTTTAATTGTGGCTTATTTCCCATATAAATAATTAATCCTAAAAATGTGTGTTCCAGACAGCAAGGCCCCGATCTAAGTCGGTGTCTTAACGTTCGGACTGTCTGTGCTCGGTCACTCAACCGTCGAATTGGCAAAATAAATTTTGTTCTCCTCCACGGCTGAGCGCCCGAAAGGTGTGGCCATCGAGCTCACGCCTATCGGTACGTGATCTCAATGCTCAACTTCCGCGCGTATGATCCATTTGACCTACCTGAAGGGTATTTAGTGTCTAAAGGGCGACTTGTCTGTGTTTGCTGTTGTGAAGTAAATAGTTTAAAAAAACTGTATTCTCCTTGTTTTAATTTTTACCAAATTATCAATAAGATTATTAATATCTAATTTATTACATATATCATTTTCTATTGAAATTAATGCTAGACTATCAAGTCTCGTCTGTGTCATAGTTGTTCTTACATACGTTTTAATTAAATTTAATTTTGAAATTGAGCGTTCGCCACTAGCTACGCTTACTGGAGCCGTTAATAAAATTCTTTAGGCTATTGCAAAATTTGGAAGAGATACATGATTTGCGATTATGAATTTTAAAATGTTTAATGGATTTTCTGGTATTGTATGTGTACCCGTACTAAAAATATCTTTGTATATTAAAATTTCATCGAAAAGTTCTATGGCGTTAATATCTTTGTTGTCACCGTGTGTCAAAATTATTTGTAAATTCGAGGGTTTAGTATCAAACAACGTTAACTACAAAAACATAAAGTGGCAGAAAATGCGAAAAACTGTTTTTAAACGTAATATCGGCCAACAAATTTGTGATTACGGAGGCAAAATACATTACAATAGAAATCTGTAAATTTATATAGTATTATTATGGTTTCTTTGACATATTGTAAAAATTATTACAGGTTATTGTTATTCTACAAAGAAAAAAATAGAATTTTTTTCTAATAATGACCTGATAACGCTTTTTGATATTACCGATAAATATTTTTTTGTAACCGTTAACGTCGCACCTGATAATAATAGTTTTACTACAGGGTTAGAACTGCTGGGTGAAAATGTAAAAATATAATTTCCCTAAAATGTTGCGAAAATGTCCCTGATAGTAGGGGTTTAGGGGGGGGGGGTACTGGAATCAAAGCACGGCCAAATTAGCACTGATTCGTAAAGTCAAACGTGATCTATACAGTGAATGGGGATTCTGAAACCCCACGTAAACAATGATATGGGGGTATGAAATCGCTATCCTTCCACACCATGTAGGGGTTTTGGGCTCATGAATATTACTTAGGGCCGTTTTCACAGGTCTGGATAAGAGATGTGTCTGAGGGCAGCTATTTTGATTGAGCGGAATTATATTCTAGGGTTTTAGTTCTCATTTTCTGGGACTATATGCGTGAATTAAGTATGCAGTAATGAAAGTAATTGTTTACAATATTTATCTCTTGCTACGCTAAACTCTGATTTAGAAAAGAAAGAAAAATAATCGAAATTAGCATGCAATTTGAAATAAAGAAAAGAAAGTATAGAATAGAGAAGAAGGAAGGAAGAAGAATAATCTAGAGCACCGGCTAAGTAGCTCGAGAAACAAGAGACTAAAAAGAAGGTGGAATTCGAGAGATAGAATAAGGAATAAAATTAAAACAATTTTCTTTCTAAAATAATTTGGGCGTGAAAGATTTTGTTTCTTATTTCTAAAATATAAATTCAGTGTAATATACTTGATGATTTTGTTTACGTCTGGAAAAATATTTTCTGAATATTAATTAAACTCCAAGTGCATATATTTAATTCGAATAAAGGACATAATAATAATAAAGTTGTTTGTTATGTCTGGAACTTAGTCATTGAATAAATTACCAAACAAAAATGAGGATTTTGAGAAAAACATACACAGTAGCGTATCACAATTTATTTATTTTAATTTAAAAAATAATAATTTAAAAAATTTAAAAAATTAATTCTAAATGTTTGATTTAAGCTGAAACAAAAAGACAGACATTAGTCTTAATTTAAAATCAAGAATAAATAGACTTACTAATTTTGTAGGCCCATATATGGACCTCCGGCTCTTCCTGAACTATGAAGAGCCGGTGGTTTTTATATCGGCCAACATACTGTGCGGTTATCGGGGCCGCCTCCGCTTGTCCGAAGACAACCCCGATAGGCCGGTTTATAAGATGGACCGGTAGCCTTTGCCTCAAAAATTGCCTTAGTGATGCTAAAAATGAGTAAAATAAAAATTCAGGGTACACCGCTGTGGTAGTTAATTTTAGTTACCTTCCATCTCTCTGAAACAAATAAGTGGTGTAAGAAAACAGTATAAATAAAGTCCCACCGTGCTTTATCATCATTCAACGAACGACAAAAACGAGTGGTTTTGAATACTTCAATTTACAGTAAGTGTAATTAGTTAATTAGATATTTTACTTTATTATGTTTTTGTACTTTATTGTTTGATTATGAAATTATAGAAGAAATTTTGTGTAATTTGTATTAACATGATAAATCTTTTTTCCGAAATTTTTGATCGTTTTAATAGTATTACGTTTTTCTTTTAATTTTCTTTAACGTTAATCCGTTTTCTTTAAGTTTATTTTCTAAAATTTTAATCGTTTTAAGAGTATTACATGTTCTTCATGTGTAATCCGTATTTCTTTTGGGTTTTATTGTCTGAAAGTGAAGAATAGTTTTTCGTTTAAGTCCTTTAGTAGTTTCGTATGTCGTTTTTCTTAAAATTTATACCTTTTAATAGTGTAACAATTACTAGTCTTCCAACTTTATACAAATTGGACACATCCTATGTAGTCTTCTGTACTTTACTATTATTGTAAGCCTTCGCGACTATATAACACACACCCACAAAGATCATGAGTTCAAAGAATCTTCAAAAACATCTACTACGTTTCAGAGGAACTGGACAGGGCACATAGCTAGAACGCAAGATGGTAAACACGACCAATGCTTAGAAACTAAAAACCCTAGCACGACCATCGACTAGATAGACCTACACAACAAAAGAGTTACTCCACTGTAGCGAACACTAGACAAACTTAGGGAGGCCTATGTCCAGCAGGGAACGCAATTTATCGATTAAACTGGGCAGGGCACTTATCCAGAACTCAAGATTGTGAATACTACGAATGCTTGAAAACACTAGCACGACCATCGACTAGGTAGACCTACACCACAACAAAGGGAACGCAATTTACTGATTAAACTGGGCAGGGCACTTAGCTAGAACGCAAGATGGTAAACACGACGAATGCTGAGAAACTACAAACACAACCATCGACTAGATGGGCCTACACAACACAAGAGGATGCTGTAGCGAACACTAGTCAAACTTAGGGAGGCCTATGTCCAGCAGGGAACGCAATTTATCGATTAAACTGGGCAGGGCACTTATCCAGAACTCAAGATTGTGAATACTACGAATGCTTGAAAACACTAGCACGACCATCGACTAGGTAGACCTACACCACAACAGAGTAAGGGAACGCAATTTACTGATTAAACTGGGCAGGGCACTTAGCTAGAACGCAAGATGGTAAACACGACGAATGCTGAGAAACTACAAACACAACCATCGACTAGATGGGCCTTCACAACACAAGAGGATGCTGTAGCGAACACTAGTCAAACTTAGGGAGGCCTATGTCCAGCAGGGAACGCAATTTATCGATTAAACTGGGCAGGGCAGTTATCCAGAACTCAAGATTGTGAATACTACGAATGCTTGAAAACACTAGCACGACCATCGACTAGGTAGACCTACACCACAACAGAGTAAGGGAACGCAATTTACTGATTAAACTGGGCAGGGCACTTAGCTAGAACGCAAGATGGTAAACACGACGAATGCTGAGAAACTACAAACACAACCATCGACTAGATGGGCCTACACAACACAAGAGGATGCTGTAGCGAACACTAGTCAAACTTAGGGAGGCCTATGTCCAGCAGGGAACGCAATTTATCGATTAAACTGGGCAGGGCACTTATCCAGAACTCAAGATTGTGAATACTACGAATGCTTGAAAACACTAGCACGACCATCGACTAGGTAGACCTACACCACAACAAAGGGAACGCAATTTACTGATTAAACTGGGCAGGGCACTTAGCTAGAACGCAAGATGGTAAACACGACGAATGCTGAGAAACTACAAACACAACCATCGACTAGATGGGCCTACACAACACAAGAGGATGCTGTAGCGAACACTAGTCAAACTTAGGGAGGCCTATGTCCAGCAGGGAACGCAATTTATCGATTAAACTGGGCAGGGCACTTATCCAGAACTCAAGATTGTGAATACTACGCATGCTTGAAAACACTAGCACGACCATCGACTAGGTAGACCTACACCACAACAAAGGGAACGCAATTTACTGATTAAACTGGGCAGGGCACTTAGCTAGAACGCAAGATGGTAAACACGACGAATGCTGAGAAACTACAAACACAACCATCGATTAGATGGGCCTACACAACACAAGAGGATGCTGTAGCGAACACTAGTCAAACTTAGGGAGGCCTATGTCCAGCAGGGAACGCAATTTATCGATTAAACTGGGCAGGGCACTTATCCAGAACTCAAGATTGTGAATACTACGAATGCTTGAAAACACTAGCACGACCATCGACTAGGTAGACCTACACCACAACAAAGGGAACGCAATTTACTGATTAAACTGGGCAGGGCACTTAGCTAGAACGCAAGATGGTAAACACGACGAATGCTGAGAAACTACAAACACAACCATCGACTAGATGGGCCTACACAACACAAGAGGATGCTGTAGCGAACACTAGTCAAACTTAGGGAGGCCTATGTCCAGCAGGGAACGCAATTTATCGATTAAACTGGGCAGGGCACTTATCCAGAACTCAAGATTGTGAATACTACGAATGCTTGAAAACACTAGCACGACCATCGACTAGGTAGACCTACACCACAACAAAGGGAACGCAATTTACTGATTAAACTGGGCAGGGCACTTAGCTAGAACGCAAGATGGTAAACACGACGAATGCTGAGAAACTACAAACACAACCATCGACTAGATCCCCTAATTCAACAAAATTAATCCTTAGAATTTGCAAACTTTCTTATCTCATATATTCTAAGAATCCTAATAGTCACAGCACTAGCCAATCCAATAAAAGTAAACATAGACAATGATGACAGAAGTCCAGTCCAGAATTCAGCTTTAGATGTAGTCCAGAGAAATAAGGTTTTTCTCGTGACACATCCCCCTCCAGGCCGAAACCAAATTTTTTGAGTAGTATGGACATCTATATTATTAACCTATATGTTTCCTGCAGCCGATTTTGATGATATACATAGTTATAAACAAATGAAGATCGAAAAACGGTAAATTATCGCTTTTTTCGTCTATTACCAAAAAGTTAAGCACTTTAAACAAATTTGAGAGTAAGAAACTCAAAAATCGTATAAAAAACTTCAATATGGCATTCGCTGAATATGTCCAACCTTATTGGTTGCTTAGAAAATTGCAAAATAAATCATAAATATTGAGTTTTTATAAATATTCGTAACTTAGGTAAAAATTAACTTAGAATCTTCTTATTAAGCGGAATGACGAGACTTCTTGTACTTAAATTATATTTTAAATTTCAAAGAAATTGGTCAAATAGTTTAAAAGTTATTTAATTTATTTTTCCCAAATTCATTTTTTTTTGCAACACTATAAGTCAGAAAATTATGAGGTTACAATAATACTTCGGACAGTTTATGAAAGAAGAACATTTATACTATTACCTTAATTAAAAATAAATGACAAAAAATAATTTTAAACAGTGTAAAATTATTTTGCAAAAACATGTCCATTTTTTGCTTACTTATAAACAATTAGAATAACTTTTTAACCGTTACCCGTAGAAAAATTATTTTTTCATATTTAGAAAGACTGAATTTTTATACATATTTAGAAAGAAAAACAACTGTTCTAGGACATTTAGGGACAAAGTTAGCCCCCCCATTTTTTTAATTCACATGTTTTTGCAAAATTATTTTGCAATATCTATAATTATTTTTTGTCATTTTTTTTAAATTAAATTAATACTGTAAATTTTCTTCTTTCATAAACTCTCCAAAATATTACTGTAACTTCATCATTTTCTGACTTACAGTGTTGCAAAAAAAATTAATTTTGGATAAACAAATTAAATAACTTTTAAACTATTTGACCAATTGCTTTGGAATTTAGGGTGTAATTTAAGCACCATAAGTCTCAGCATTCCATGTAATAAGAAGGTTCTAAGTTAATTTTTACATAAGTTATGAATATTTATAAAAACTCAAAATTTATGATTTATTTGGCAATTTTCTAAGTAACCAATAAGGATAGACATATTCAGCGAAAGCCATATTGAAGTTTTTTATACGGTTTATGAGTTTATTACTCTCAAATTTGTTTAAAATGCCCAATTTTTTAGTAAGAGACGAAAAAAGCGAAAATTTACCGTTTTTTGATCTTCATTTGTTTATAACTATGTATATCATCAAAATCGGTTGCAGGAAACATCTAGGTTATTATTATAGATGACCATATTACTCGAAAAATTTGGTTTCAGCCTGGAGGGGGATGTGTCACCAACACGATATTTTTTTTCCTTATTTCTCTGAACTAATGCTACTGATCTTAAAATCTCCACACCACTGGATTCACCAATAGTAATTTTACTTGGGTCAAGCTTTCCTGTAAATATGTAATCAAACCTTATGTGTAATGTCTGGTTTGTGCTTGGTATATGCACCCAACAAATAGCTGAATCAAGATCAATGAGATTAATTAAATATACACTATCACTGCATGTCAATAATGGTATGTTAAAAGTGCAATTAGAGGAATATTCTAGCTGTCCTTGTTCAACTATATCGTAGGATTTTATTATTGCATATGGGTACTGGTTGCAGCCTTTGCAACCATAGGTCATTTCGACATTTAGTTTACATAATGCTGGAGTTACTTGTAGGCTATCTAGATCAATGTTACCTAACATTATGGTGACTTGTGACACTATAGGTAGTTTGAGTTCTAGTAGATTGTTATCATTGTTTTTTGTTATCTTATATTGGGCGCTTGGTAGCTCAGATCTTATATATCTAGCAACTTTAGATTCAGGTGCATTACATTTAATGTTACAGGAGTAGGATGCACATCGAACCTTATCACTATTAAACACTGCTTTATCACTATATAGCTCTATCTGATAGTCACCTATTATGTCAGATTCTGGCATATTGACCTCTGACGACTTGCAAGGCCAAAACATATTCCCTGTGGACATTATTGAACTTGGCAGATCAAAGTCTTCATGCATCTTATTTACTAAGTGTAGTGGAACTACTATTGTTTTGCCATTAGACATAAGGTCCAGATTAATTGAGGGGTTATTTGTATTTAATGAATGGCTAGTTGTTATATTATTGTATGTTATGATAAGTGTAGTTTGATATATTATACTTGAGGTCTTTTTATAAACTGTATATTTTTGACCAACTGGTTCAACTTGCCACATGTAGTAAACACATGAGGTTTGATGATAACACCATGTGATATGTCTTGAATCAAATCATAAATTGTATAAGGTTTTGTGGAGCTTTTGAGTTAGCTCTAAGAGGTCACGACGAAACAAAAAATTCAGACAATAGAGGCATATTTAAGGAGCTGGTCAATTTTAGCGCTGAATTAGACAACGACTTAAAGGTTCACATTCAAAGTTCCAAATCTTTTAAAGGTACCTCAAAAACAACACAAAATGAACTACTGGAGTGCATGTTAGATGTTTACCACGAGGAAATTAAGAAAGAAATTGAAAATTCTCCTTATGTTGCAGTGATTGCCGATGAAACCACAGACGTTGCTGGTGAATTTCAATTAGTTATAGTCTTCCGATATTTGTGTAAAGGACGACCAGTTGAGAGATTTTGGAGATTTTACGTGCCGGGCGGACATGATGCTAAGACAATGGCCGAATGTATTTTCTTACTTGTAAACAAAGTTATGATGGCGCATCTGTTATGAGCGGTGGCTTAAATGGTGTGTGTTGGAGAACTGTATTCTCCACCCAAAATAAACTCTATTTCACCAACAACAAATTTCCGCGCCGCCTCTGTAACAACCATAAAATAATTCCATTACGCAGTGCCTGAATCTTCCCAGAATGTTACTCTCCGCCTTCTTTTTTACCCAAAGCACCCCCAACGGAAAGTTTTGTTAACGGGATGCAAGGGTGCAACAGGCAGTCAACTATCGACACTTCTTAAGAACGCATTTTTTCATTACGCTTTTTCGAAGAGTATTCTTCACGCGGCAATTAGCAAAAAGCCGGTACATGAAGTGTAAAATTATGTGTGGTGGCCTCTTTCACGGATAGTTGTAACTCAATTGTTCACATGTAAAATTCTATTTCTTGCCCTTTTTCAACTTCATTACAGTCATAGCAAAATAGAAAGTGTTTTATTTACATAAACTATTCAACAGGCCAGAATTACAGCATCTTACGGTTCATTAAAAGTTCTCCTCTTAGCTATCGAAGGCTTAGCGACACATTGAACTTACTGCAAGTGCAAAACGCTGGAAAGAGACATTGGAACTACTCCAAACTCTCCATGGAGGAATGTTGAACATCGGCGTCCCTCCAGTGTGCAAAAAATTATTAAGGAGGCATATCCTCTTGCAAATTACGTTAATTGCTATGCACACCAAATGAATTTAATTATGACAAGTGCATGTTCCATCAATAAGCAGACTAGGATATTTTTTTCTAATTTATCTGGTTTGTGCTCATTCTTTTCAACGTCTCCTCAAAGAACAAAAATTTTGGATGAGGTGGTTAATCGCAGGTTGCCAAAATCTTCTCAAACACGTTGGAATTTTCAATCACGAAGTGTTCATACTGTTCATGAAAATAGAAAAGACCTCAATGCAGTTATGGACATTATACAAAGTACTTCACGTGATTTGTCTTCCATTAATCAAGCAAATGGTTACAAATTAAAGCTCCAGGATAAAGATTTTGTATTTTGGTTATTTATTTTTAATAAAATTATGCCTCACGTAGAAATTATTTTTTATCAATTGCAAAAAGTATGCACTGATTCTGTCAAAGTGAAAAAAGATTTGGAGAATTTTGAAGCAGCAATTCAAGGTATAAGGGAGCAAATGGACGTCATTATTGATAATATTCAAGAAGAAATAAACACGTCACAGAGACAAACCGATAATGATGAACCAAAAAAAAGAAGGCGCGAATTGAAGAGGACAGGCCCAGCAGAAAACGGGAAGCCTTAGAGATATGCGATGCAGTTTTGTTGCAAATAAAAACAAGGTTTACCTTCTCCGGACATTTAGTTGCTTCTCATTTATTTATGTCAGAGAAGGTTTCTGCTTATAAGGATAAGTTCCCCGAATCATTTCTTAATGAAATATGCACACAATTTTTATTTTTAAACAAAACTCGGCTTAAAACTGAATTACAAGTATTATATCAGCGAGACGAATTAAGTACTACCTCTGGGGCTGTTCCGTTATCTGTTTTATTAAATGATGAAGGTTTAAAATGTACATTTGAAGAAACTGTTAAACTTTTAAGTATATTAATAACCATTCCCATGTCAACATCTGAAGCAGAACGTTGTTTTTCAATGCTAAAACGAATTAAGACATTCCTCGGAAATACCATGAAGGAAGAACGACTAAGTGCTTTAGGTATGCTGTCTACAGAAAGACATTTTGTAAATGGCATTGACAATTTTAATAATAAAGTCATTGAAAACTTTGCCTCCAAAAAAGAAAGAAGGATGGACTTCACATATCGTAAACTTTAAAAGTGATATTAAATATCTTTGTGCGTGTGTGTGTAAATAATAGAATAGTGTTATTTTTATAATTTTCTAAATAGGCTCTAGAGACCATATCGTAACAACAAACTTCAAGTGCATCAGCAGTGGTAGGAAGAATGAAAGATTGACAGCATAGGATTAAAGGACGTGGTGGTCGGATGAGTGCGAGAGACGGAAGCTGATGCGTGATGACGAGTGACTGAGGATCAGGCAAAAGAAGGACATCGGGGAGAAGTCATGCCCTAACGGGCGATTCCACCCTGATGTCCTAGTATGAGAGGGGTGGGGTTTAGCTGGTCGCGGCCACATCGGAGTTACGGAGGGCAAGGAGGTCCGATTTAGGGCCAAACTGGTCGACGTGACACTGATGAGGTTTCAGCTCAGGAACCCAGCACTGTTGGAAATGTTTACCTCCGACGTCTGTTTGCAGATTCCCCACCTAGTGATGAAAAAAAAAATTAATTTACGGAACTGTTTTGATAAATTTTGGTCAATTTTTTGGCATCCCAAAAATAGTAAATATATAGACATATATAAGATAAAAATATCTGCGCCTATTTTTTTTTTAATTTCTATTTTATATTCTTTTTGACAATATCGTAAAACCGTCACTAAAAATTTAGGCAGCTGCCCGGATTCTGGCACTACCTTCCTAAAGTTATACAAGCCGCCACTGGTTCTAATGGAACATTGGGACCCACATGTCCGAAGATCAAACCGGTCGCACTCCGTAATGGAGTGGTACCTATCTGACCCTCAAGCTATACCACCACCCCTCCCCATCGTAGTACATAACGAGTGAGGAGGCTTTGTACTGAACATTACCTTGGATGCCCTAGATAACGATACATCCTCTGCGTTACTTTATGTGGTTAAGCCACCTGATTTTAGGGATAGCTAGAACTTCTTTTCTCCCTATTAATGACTTTACTTAGGACTTGTGTCCTAAAAATGTGTTGTTCTGAAGCTATTTCCTTGTGGCATTTTTATGATTAATTATTTATATGGGAAATAAGCCACAATTATTTTAATTGTGGCTTAATATATTATATATATTATATATATATATTAAATATATATATATACTTTACCACAAAATATCATTTTAATTGTGGCTTATTTCCCATATAAATAATTAATCCTAAAAATGTGTGTTCCAGACAGCAAGGCCCCGATCTAAGTCGGTGTCTTAACGTTCGGACTGTCTGTGCTCGGTCACTCAACCGTCGAATTGGCAAAATAAATTTTGTTCTCCTCCACGGCTGAGCGCCCGAAAGGTGTGGCCATCGAGCTCACGCCTATCGGTACGTGATCTCAATGCTCAACTTCCGCGCGTATGATCCATTTGACCTACCTGAAGGGTATTTAGTGTCTAAAGGGCGACTTGTCTGTGTTTGCTGTTGTGAAGTAAATAGTTTAAAAAAACTGTATTCTCCTTGTTTTAATTTTTACCAAATTATCAATAAGATTATTAATATCTAATTTATTACATATATCATTTTCTATTGAAATTAATGCTAGACTATCAAGTCTCGTCTGTGTCATAGTTGTTCTTACATACTTTTTAATTAAATTTAATTTTGAAATTGAGCGTTCGCCACTAGCTACGCTTACTGGAGCCGTTAATAAAATTCTTTAGGCTATTGCAAAATTTGGAAGAGATACATGTTTTGCGATTATGAATTTTAAAATGTTTAATGGATTTTCTGGTATTGTATGTGTACCCGTACTAAAAATATCTTTGTATATTAAAATTTCATCGAAAAGTTCTATGGCGTTAATATCTTTGTTGTCACTGTGTGTCAAAATTATTTGTAAATTCGAGGGTTTAGTATCAAACAACGTTAACTACAAAAACATAAAGTGGCAGAAAATGCGAAAAACTCTTTTTAAACGTAATATCGGCCAACAAATTTGTGATTACGGAGGCAAAATACATTACAATAGAAATCTGTAAATTTATATAGTATTATTATGGTTTCTTTGACATATTGTAAAAATTATTACAGGTTATTGTTATTCTACAAAGAAAAAAATAGAATTTTTTTCTAATAATGACCTGATAACGCTTTTTGATATTACCGATAAATATTTTTTTGTAACCGTTAACGTCGCACCTGATAATAATAGTTTTACTACAGGGTTAGAACTGCTGGGTGAAAATGTAAAAATATAATTTCCCTAAAATGTTGCGAAAATGTCCCTGATAGTAGGGGTTTAGGGGGGGGGGGGGTACTGGAATCAAAGCACGGCCAAATTAGCACTGATTCGTAAAGTCAAACGTGATCTATACAGTGAATGGGGATTCTGAAACCCCACGTAAACAATGATATGGGGGTATGAAATCGCTATCCTTCCACACCATGTAGGGGTTTTGGGCTCATGAATATTACTTAGGGCCGTTTTCACAGGTCTGGATAAGAGATGTGTCTGAGGGCAGCTATTTTGATTGAGCGGAATTATATTCTAGGGTTTTAGTTCTCATTTTCTGGGACTATATGCGTGAATTAAGTATGCAGTAATGAAAGTAATTGTTTACAATATTTATCTCTTGCTACGCTAAACTCTGCTTTAGAAAAGAAAGAAAAATAATCGAAATTAGCATGCAATTTGAAATAAAGAAAAGAAAGTATAGAATAGAGAAGAAGGAAGGAAGAAGAATAATCTAGAGCACCGGCTAAGTAGCTCGAGAAACAAGAGACTAAAAAGAAGGTGGAATTCGAGAGATAGAATAAGGAATAAAATTAAAACAATTTTCTTTCTAAAATAATTTGGGCGTGAAAGATTTTGTTTCTTATTTCTAAAATATAAATTCAGTGTAATATACTTGATGATTTTGTTTACGTCTGGAAAAATATTTTCTGAATATTAATTAAACTCCAAGTGCATATATTTAATTCGAATAAAGGACATAATAATAATAAAGTTGTTTGTTATGTCTGGAACTTAGTCATTGAATAAATTACCAACCAAAAATGAGGATTTTGAGAAAAACATACACAGTAGCGTATCACAATTTATTTATTTTAATTTAAAAAATAATAATTTAAAAAATTTAAAAAATTAATTCTAAATGTTTGATTTAAGCTGAAACAAAAAGACAGACATTAGTCTTAATTTAAAATCAAGAATAAATATACTTACTAATTTTGTAGGCCCATATATGGACCTCCGGCTCTTCCTGAACTATGAAGAGCCGGTGGTTTTTATATCGGCCAACATACTGTGCGGTTATCGGGGCCGCCTCCGCTTGTCCGAAGACAACCCCGATAGGCCGGTTTATAAGATGGACCGGTAGCCTTTGCCTCAAAAATTGCCTTAGTGATGCTAAAAATGAGTAAAATAAAAATTCAGGGTACACCGCTGTGGTAGTTAATTTTAGTTACCTTCCATCTCTCTGAAACAAATAAGTGGTGTAAGAAAACAGTGTAAATAAAGTCCCACCGTGCTTTATCATCATTCAACGTGAAGCGTTTATGATGTCTGCTCATATGGGAACAAGGAAAGACTATCTATAGAGATACTGGGGGGTAAGAATGGGGCTAAAGAAGAAGAAGCAGACACATAAAGCCTCGTTGCGGGACGGCAGCTCATTTGTTGTGCGGGAGCTAGGTCGTAGATTCGTTAGGGAGGGTGAAGGGGTGTTAAGATGACTACACTACCATAACTAAATACATAAGGGTACTTACTCTGACTAGAGGATCTTTCTACTATTTAACAAAAAGGGACGCCGTTTGAAACAAATCCTCTGGTTTGTATTTGGGTACTTACTAAGACATTTTCTCTCACTTACGGGGTACCAAATGGGGGGACATTCATCATTGATTCCTCTTTGGGGTTAGACTGGGCAACATCTTTTCTTTTACTGGCTTCTATGCCATATTCTTTCTTTTCTCCTGAACTAAAACTTTCATACAGTTGCATTAGTTTTCTGTTAAAATTTTTCCA
This sequence comes from Diabrotica virgifera virgifera, assembly GCF_917563875.1. Classification (NCBI taxonomy): domain Eukaryota; kingdom Metazoa; phylum Arthropoda; class Insecta; order Coleoptera; family Chrysomelidae; genus Diabrotica; species Diabrotica virgifera. The sequence continues at coordinate 144,377,395 of NC_065451.1, read as the reverse complement.
AAGGCTACAGAAATGAGATGATAGATACACTTTCACAAACATTTATTTAAAACTTTACGGTGGTTTTTTTTTTAAACAAACAAAAAAACTTTTAACAGGAAATGATTTTACAGGACAAAATATCTACAAATCTTTTACATTACAAAAAAAATCTTCAATTTAACATAACAAAAGAATGACAAAAGAACTTGTTGGACAGTGTATGTCAAAACAAAATTTTGACGCAGCTGTCAAAGGTCAAAGTCACTGTCATTTTAATTTACAAGTTGCATCATGAAAGCACAAACAACTATTATTTTTCAAAACTCTTTACCAACAAAAATATTTATCCATTTGGGATCCTTGCAAAATTTAAAAAAATATATCATACCATATTTAAACAAAATCCTTTATCACACGTCACAAACTACACGGAAAGGGGGTTCATCTACAAACAAACAGGGTCATCGACCTGAGGTGGGCTTCATGGCTTCCTTTTTATTTCGGGGCAATCAACTGGATAAACATCACGGGACTGGAACTCAAAATGTCTACATCAGGACATCAATCGGGACTCGGAAGACTTCATTTAAACAGGAACTTGGACAAGATACAGGGACTTCATACCACGCCGGCGTATAGTACTGCGTCACAACTCAAACACAGTGTAAGAGCACCCAACTTCACTACGGGGTAAAAAAAAAACATCGTGCCCTCACACTAGATCTTCCAGAACGACATACTATACCCTTTACCGGCGGGTAACAAAAGGCACCACGCCCTTTTGGGGTGAGTCGGCAAGCGATCTTCACGCTTGAAGAAATCAAACCGGACTGATCTGCGCTTCGGTCTGAAGCCACAGATCGGGGAAAATACGACGGAAGTACCGAGCGATTTTGATCCTTAGGGATGCTTAGTTGACAAGAACTCAACTTTCAGTTCAAGATTTGTTCTAGAAAGTTCATCTACGCATTAGAACTGTACTTTTGTCAACACTTCTTACAAATTCTGTTTTTGCGTCTCAAATAAACAGGAATCTTGTAACACATTGAAATGTTGCTGCAATACTTCATGGCTGTATACAGGGTCGGCTTGGGATCTATAATGATATTGAACTTCACAAAATAAATTAAAAAAATAGACATTCTTTTTGGGAATTGGGATATTAAATTAATGTTGGAGTTTTTTCAAACGTTACAAAGCCTCCGCGCAAAAGAGAAACCTGGATAAGATTATCCAGTTTTCGATAACAAACAGAAAAAAATCCAACATGGACATCTTAGGTGTGACAGGACAACAATATCAAAATATTTAGATAATGGCTAGTGGGGATTAAACAAAACAAAAAAGTCGTTAGGGATTGGGCTAGCGTGCCATCAATCGCCAGACTCTTTAAAGTCGAGTAGACTTAAATGTTTCTTGACTCTACAAAGAACTGTAGGTGACAAGAGTTTCTGTGCCTTGGGAAAGAAACTAAACTTGTGCCCTGTGTGGACCTCGCTGACATCCACAGCAGTAACACAAGTGACATACCAGGGCAGACACAGCCTTGTCACCTCGTTGCCTAACCGCGAGCGGTTCTCAAAAACTAAAAAAAATCATTTGAGCTCTAGGCTCAGCAGATAGGCATCTGCCTAAACTCCACTAAAGAGCATGAGACTCTTAATCTCAGGGTCGTGGGTTCGGGCCCCACGTTGATTTGATGCGTTTTACATGTCTGCTCATATGGGAACAAGGAAAGACTATCTATAGAGATACTGGGGGGTAAGAATGGGGCTAAAGAAGAAGAAGCAGACACATAAAGCCTCGTTGCGGGACGGCAGCTCATTTGTTGTGCGGGAGCTAGGTCGTAGATTCGTTAGGGAGGGTGAAGGGGTGTTAAGATGACTACACTACCATAACTAAATACATAAGGGTACTTACTCTGACTAGAGGATCTTTCTACTATTTAACAAAAAGGGACGCCGTTTGAAATAAATCCTCTATTTCACCTATGGGTACTTACTGGATACTTTCTTACTTACGGGTACCAATCGGGGGGACAATCATCATTGATTCCTCTTTGGGGTTACATTGGGACAACATCTTTCCTTATTATTGGCTTCTATGCCATATTCTTTCTTTTCTCCTGAACTAAAACTTTCATACAGTTGCATTAGTTTTCTGTTAAAATTTTTCCAAAGGCTACAGAAATGAGATGATAGATACACTTTCACAAACATTTATTTAAAACTTTACGGTGGTTTTTTTTTAAACAAACAAAAAAACTTTTAACAGGAAATGATTTTACAGGACAAAATATCTACAAATCTTTTACATTACAAAAAAAAATCTTCAATTTAACATAACAAAAGAATGACAAAAGAACTTGTTGGACAGTGTATGTCAAAACAAAATTTTGACGCAGCTGTCAAAGGTCAAAGTCACTGTCATTTTAATTTACAAGTTGCATCATGAAAGCACAAACAACTATTATTTTTCAAAACTCTTTACCAACAAAAATATTTATCCATTTGGGATCCTTGCAAAATTTAAAAAAATATATCATACCATATTTAAACAAAATCCTTTATCACACGTCACAAACTACACGGAAAGGGGGTTCATCTACAAACAAGCAGGGTCATCGACCTGAGGTGGGCTTCATGGCTTCCTTTTTATTTCGGGGCAATCAACTGGATAAACATCACGGGACTGGAACTCAAAATGTCTACATCAGGACATCAATCGGGACTCGGAAGACTTCATTTAAACAGGAACTTGGACAAGATACAGGGACTTCATACCACGCCGGCGTATAGTACTGCGTCACAACTCAAACACAGTGTAAGAGCACCCAACTTCACTACGGGGTAAAAAAAACATCGTGCCCTCACACTAGATCTTCCAGAACGACATACTATACCCTTTACCGGCGGGTAACAAAAGGCACCACGCCCTTTTGGGGTGAGTCGGCAAGCGATCTTCACGCTTGAAGAAATCAAACCGGACTGATCTGCGCTTCGGTCTGAAGCCACAGATCGGGGAAAAGTACCACATAGGTACCAAGCGATTTTGAACCTTAGGGGCGCTGACTTGACAAAACTCGGAACTTTATTCTAGAAGGTTCTTTTACGCATCAAAACGTCAGCACTTCTTACTATTGCATACCATTGTGCAATACCTAAATACTGTATACAGGGACGGCTTTAAAATACTCTAATGATATACAAACTCACAAAATAAATTGGAAAATAGACATTTTTTTGGGAATTGGGATTTTAAATTAATGTTGGAGTTTTTTCAAACGCTACAAAGCCTCCGCGCAAAAGAGAAACCTGGATAAGATTATCCAGTTTTCGATAACAAACAGAAAAAAATCCAACATGGACATCTTAGGTGTGACAGGACAACAATATCAAAATATTTAGATAATGGCTAGTGGGGATTAAACAAAACAAAAAAGTCGTTAGGGATTGGGCTAGCGTGCCATCAATCGCCAGACTCTTTAAAGTCGAGTAGACTTAAATGTTTCTTGACTCTACAAAGAACTGTAGGTGACAAGAGTTTCTGTGCCTTGGGAAAGAAACTAAACTTGTGCCCTGTGTGGACCTCGCTGACATCCACAGCAGTAACACAAGTGACATACCAGGGCAGACACAGCCTTGTCACCTCGTTGCCTAACCGCGAGCGGTTCACAAAAACTAAAAAGTTGATGTTTGACAGATAAACATCTGCCCAAACTCTGCTAACACCTAGCGAGTTTCACGGGACATTTCGGCAACGGTTCTGCAAAACGAGGATTTAGACAATCCAGTCTAAACACCTCAGTGAGACAAAATCTCACCAACAACTTACTTCAACAACTCATTCAAACAAGACAGGGCTAGACAAAGGGGTATATGACAACAACAAGGGCTAAAATCAAAACAAGACTAACAAGGGGGAGGGGGTATGTGTGACAACAACAAAAGACCAAAAAGACTAGTATACTGGGTTCAAACAGGATATCAAACTTTTTAAACAAGACTAAGGGAAATGAACGCAACATATGATATAGAGAACACTACATCATTACGTTTTCAATCAACAGTCCAATCCAGGACATAAGAACCTTTCATGAACGTTCACTAGACAACTCTCTCATTTTCAAATCACAAGCTGGGGAAAGACTTCATTTTCAAAACAGGGCTACACTTCACTTTTCGAAACAGGGGATAGACTTCATTTTTCAAGACAGGGGGGTTGGGCTTTACTTTTCAAAACTGGGGATAGACTTACTTTTCAAAACTGGGGGCATTTCATTTCTCAAGACTGGGGGTGGACTTTATTTTTCAAAACGGGGGGCTACTTTTTCAAAACAGGGGATGAAAGCAACACGCAAGGGGAAGACCAAAGGGACATTGGAAAGTATGACAGTTCTGACGAACAACCGCTTCCATTTATCGACCGAAAGCAAGCTTCACCTGTACTCAACGCGGCCAGATCCTAACCTCACCAGCCTTGTCACAGCTTCTGCTCTTGGCCTACTTTCAATCAACAAAGAGAAGAGAGGTCAACTAACTATTCGCCAAAAAAAATCAAACTCCAGCACGGACACGGGCTAACAGACAACACGGGCTAATAGACAACACGGGCTAATAGACAACACGGGCTAATAGACAACACGGGCTAATAGACAACACAGGCTAATAGACAACACGGGCTAATAGACAACACGGGACAACAGACAATGGGCTCTAAAACTTCCAGACAAAACAGGGATAGACAAACAAACAGACAACAACATACTTTTTGACTTCTAGATATACTCAGGGGCTTACAAACACAAACAATATTGAAATTTGGTTCCTATATGAGCTCACACGGGATAAGACATTTCTTGCTCCGACTACTAATGAAAGTGTTCACAGATAGCTGAACAACACTTCCTTCATCACGAGTATTACACTTGTGACATGTCAGATACAAAAAGACATACTTCATTCACGGGGGGACTTCAACTACTTCACTGGGGGGAAGACTTCAACTACTACTTCACGGGCTCTTTTTAACTAACCTCTGGCATCCTTTTGACACCTACAAAGATAGATTAGTCAAAAAAAAAACAAGGGGCAACACAGACAAGGGGGGGGCTTTTTCAGGGGCTAACTTCTACACTTCAAGACAGTTATTCTCAAACAGTGTCGACAGAGAACGCTATCTTCAAATCTAAAAGTGACAGCTTTTCTCCTGGCTGCTTGAAAAAAACACAGAAGTGGGGGGCCTCTCCACGGTTTCCCTCTTCACTTCTTCACGGGGCCACTTCTCAAGGGGATGACTTCTCAATGGGATGACTTCTCCAACTAACCTGTGGCATGACATACACCAACAGAGATAGGCTTCGCTGGAAAAACAAGGGACTACTCTCACACAGACTATACGGGGCTAAGCTCATACACGGACCATACCAACAACATCACACATCTAATCAAATGACCAAATCAATAAATCACAAAAAACGATTATTCTGTAAAAAAACTGTTGATCTATAGGAATACATGCAAAAAATACAACATACTGTTATACTTCATAATTGGATTCAATATTCAAAATATTTAACGTTACTTTTAATCAAAATTTTCAAAAAAAATTTACGTTACTTTTTTATTCAACTGTTTGTCTATATATTTCATCAATATTTTCAAAAAAATTCAAATCAATGCTTTCATCATGGGTACAATATCAATACAATACAGTTAGTACGCTAAAATAACATACAATTCTGTTCTACGATACATACAATACCAGTATACATATGGGGTTACAAGTTAAATACACTATGACGTATGAAATGGTACATGCCCATACAATCAACAGCACGACCAAATCAACATCACAACAAAATGTGTACTTACTTACACCTCTTTGGAAAAATTATTAACTTTTGCAACAAAAACTACAAAAATGGGCTCTTTCATGGGGACTAACAGACTGAAACAGTTTCGGGGGCACTAAAAGACATGAAACAGTTTCGGGGGGGCAAGACAAGAGGAATCTGGGCTAAACTACATGGGAAGACTGGGGCGATATCTACTCAGGTCAAACTTCAGGGTGTACGTTACAAGTATTACAAGCGTAACACTAAGTGGGGGGGTGGCTAAAGACATTGGGGACTAGTAGATAGGCTAACTACTAGTTGAACATGTCTACAAGCTAGACTTGTAACAATGGGCATACAAAACATGACACGAGTCGAGCTTCCATGTTATCGGAAACACCTGCACCACAAACTGAGATCGGCTACCCAAGACGGGCACTGCCTAACAGTTGTAGTACAAATGAGACCGAAAGGAGGCTAAAAGGACATGGTAGTGGGAACATGCAAATGGGGTCTGAGGGAGGCCAAAAAAAAGTACAGGCCCCACGTTGCCGGGGCCATTTGAAGCGTTCAACTGGACAAGACAACTACTGGATACTGAAGGAGGCAGAAAAATGAATCGGCCTCACACGTTGGGCGACATTTGAAGCGTTTAGAGCCCCACACGTTGGGCGCAATTTGATGCGTTTTACATGTCTGCTCATATGGGAACAAGGAAAGACTATCTATAGAGATACTGGGGGGTAAGAATGGGGCTAAAGAAGAAGAAGCAGACACATAAAGCCTCGTTGCGGGACGGCAGCTCATTTGTTGTGCGGGAGCTAGGTCGTAGATTCGTTAGGGAGGGTGAAGGGGTGTTAAGATGACTACACTACCATAACTAAATACATAAGGGTACTTACTCTGACTAGAGGATCTTTCTACTATTTAACAAAAAGGGACGCCGTTTGAAATAAATCCTCTATTTCACCTATGGGTACTTACTGGATACTTTCTTACTTACGGGTACCAATCGGGGGGACAATCATCATTGATTCCTCTTTGGGGTTACATTGGGACAACATCTTTCCTTATTATTGGCTTCTATGCCATATTCTTTCTTTTCTCCTGAACTAAAACTTTCATACAGTTGCATTAGTTTTCTGTTAAAATTTTTCCAAAGGCTACAGAAATGAGATGATAGATACACTTTCACAAACATTTATTTAAAACTTTACGGTGGTTTTTTTTTAAACAAACAAAAAAACTTTTAACAGGAAATGATTTTACAGGACAAAATATCTACAAATCTTTTACATTACAAAAAAAAATCTTCAATTTAACATAACAAAAGAATGACAAAAGAACTTGTTGGACAGTGTATGTCAAAACAAAATTTTGACGCAGCTGTCAAAGGTCAAAGTCACTGTCATTTTAATTTACAAGTTGCATCATGAAAGCACAAACAACTATTATTTTTCAAAACTCTTTACCAACAAAAATATTTATCCATTTGGGATCCTTGCAAAATTTAAAAAAATATATCATACCATATTTAAACAAAATCCTTTATCACACGTCACAAACTACACGGAAAGGGGGTTCATCTACAAACAAGCAGGGTCATCGACCTGAGGTGGGCTTCATGGCTTCCTTTTTATTTCGGGGCAATCAACTGGATAAACATCACGGGACTGGAACTCAAAATGTCTACATCAGGACATCAATCGGGACTCGGAAGACTTCATTTAAACAGGAACTTGGACAAGATACAGGGACTTCATACCACGCCGGCGTATAGTACTGCGTCACAACTCAAACACAGTGTAAGAGCACCCAACTTCACTACGGGGTAAAAAAAACATCGTGCCCTCACACTAGATCTTCCAGAACGACATACTATACCCTTTACCGGCGGGTAACAAAAGGCACCACGCCCTTTTGGGGTGAGTCGGCAAGCGATCTTCACGCTTGAAGAAATCAAACCGGACTGATCTGCGCTTCGGTCTGAAGCCACAGATCGGGGAAAAGTACCACATAGGTACCAAGCGATTTTGAACCTTAGGGGCGCTGACTTGACAAAACTCGGAACTTTATTCTAGAAGGTTCTTTTACGCATCAAAACGTCAGCACTTCTTACTATTGCATACCATTGTGCAATACCTAAATACTGTATACAGGGACGGCTTTAAAATACTCTAATGATATACAAACTCACAAAATAAATTGGAAAATAGACATTTTTTTGGGAATTGGGATTTTAAATTAATGTTGGAGTTTTTTCAAACGCTACAAACGAACGACAAAAACGAGTGGTTTTGAATACTTCAATTTACAGTAAGTGTAATTAGTTAATTAGATATTTTACTTTATTATGTTTTTGTACTTTATTGTTTGATTATGAAATTATAGAAGAAATTTTGTGTAATTTGTATTAACATGATAAATCTTTTTTCCGAAATTTTTGATCGTTTTAATAGTATTACGTTTTTCTTTTAATTTTCTTTAACGTTAATCCGTTTTCTTTAAGTTTATTTTCTAAAATTTTAATCGTTTTAAGAGTACTACATGTTCTTCATGTGTAATCCGTATTTCTTTTGGGTTTTATTGTCTGAAAGTGAAGAATAGTTTTTCGTTTAAGTCCTTTAGTAGTTTCGTATGTCGTTTTTCTTAAAATTTATACCTTTTAATAGTGTAACAATTACTAGTCTTCCAACTTTATACAAATTGGACACATCCTATGTAGTCTTCTGTACTTTACTATTATTGTAAGCCTTCGCGACTATATAACACACACCCACAAAGATCATGAGTTCAAAGAATCTTCAAAAACATCTACTACGTTTCAGAGGAACTGGACAGGGCACATAGCTAGAACGCAAGATGGTAAACACGACCAATGCTTAGAAACTAAAAACCCTAGCACGACCATCGACTAGATAGACCTACACAACAAAAGAGTTACTCCACTGTAGCGAACACTAGACAAACTTAGGGAGGCCTATGTCCAGCAGGGAACGCAATTTATCGATTAAACTGGGCAGGGCACTTATCCAGAACTCAAGATTGTGAATACTACGAATGCTTGAAAACACTAGCACGACCATCGACTAGGTAGACCTACACCACAACAGAGTAAGGGAACGCAATTTACTGATTAAACTGGGCAGGGCACTTAGCTAGAACGCAAGATGGTAAACACGACGAATGCTGAGAAACTACAAACACAACCATCGACTAGATGGGCCTACACAACACAAGAGGATGCTGTAGCGAACACTAGTCAAACTTAGGGAGGCCTATGTCCAGCAGGGAACGCAATTTATCGATTAAACTGGGCAGGGCACTTATCCAGAACTCACGATTGTGAATACTACGAATGCTTGAAAACACTAGCACGACCATCGACTAGGTAGACCTACACCACAACAGAGTAAGGGAACGCAATTTACTGATTAAACTGGGCAGGGCACTTAGCTAGAACGCAAGATGGTAAATACGACGAATGCTGAGAAACTACAAACACAACCATCGACTAGATGGGCCTACACAACACAAGAGGATGCTGTAGCGAACACTAGTCAAACTTAGGGAGGCCTATGTCCAGCAGGGAACGCAATTTATCGATTAAACTGGGCAGGGCACTTATCCAGAACTCAAGATTGTGAATACTACGAATGCTTGAAAACACTAGCACGACCATCGACCAGGTAGACCTACACCACAACAAAGGGAACGCAATTTACTGATTAAACTGGGCAGGGCACTTAGCTAGAACGCAAGATGGTAAACACGACGAATGCTGAGAAACTACAAACACAACCATCGATTAGATGGGCCTACACAACACAAGAGGATGCTGTAGCGAACACTAGTCAAACTTAGGGAGGCCTATGTCCAGCAGGGAACGCAATTTATCGATTAAACTGGGCAGGGCACTTATCCAGAACTCAAGATTGTGAATACTACGAATGCTTGAAAACACTAGCACGACCATCGACTAGGTAGACCTACACCACAACAAAGGGAACGCAATTTACTGATTAAACTGGGCAGGGCACTTAGCTAGAACGCAAGATGGTAAACACGGCGAATGCTGAGAAACTACAAACACAACCATCGACTAGATGGGCCTACACAACACAAGAGGATGCTGTAGCGAACACTAGTCAAACTTAGGGAGGCCTATGTCCAGCAGGGAACGCAATTTATCGATTAAACTGGGCAGGGCACTTATCCAGAACTCAAGATTGTGAATACTACGAATGCTTGAAAACACTAGCACGACCATCGACCAGGTAGACCTACACCACAACAAAGGGAACGCAATTTACTGATTAAACTGGGCAGGGCACTTAGCTAGAACGCAAGATGGTAAACACGACGAATGCTGAGAAACTACAAACACAACCATCGATTAGATGGGCCTACACAACACAAGAGGATGCTGTAGCGAACACTAGTCAAACTTAGGGAGGCCTATGTCCAGCAGGGAACGCAATTTATCGATTAAACTGGGCAGGGCACTTATCCAGAACTCAAGATTGTGAATACTACGAATGCTTGAAAACACTAGCACGACCATCGACCAGGTAGACCTACACCACAACAAAGGGAACGCAATTTACTGATTAAACTGGGCAGGGCACTTAGCTAGAACGCAAGATGGTAAACACGACGAATGCTGAGAAACTACAAACACAACCATCGATTAGATGGGCCTACACAACACAAGAGGATGCTGTAGCGAACACTAGTCAAACTTAGGGAGGCCTATGTCCAGCAGGGAACGCAATTTATCGATTAAACTGGGCAGGGCACTTATCCAGAACTCAAGATTTTGAATACTACGAATGCTTGAAAACACTAGCACGACCATCGACTAGGTAGACCTACACCACAACAAAGGGAACGCAATTTACTGATTAAACTGGGCAGGGCACTTAGCTAGAACGCAAGATGGTAAACACGACGAATGCTGAGAAACTACAAACACAACCATCGACTAGATGGGCCTACACAACACAAGAGGATGCTGTAGCGAACACTAGTCAAACTTAGGGAGGCCTATGTCCAGCAGGGAACGCAATTTATCGATTAAACTGGGCAGGGCACTTATCTAGAACTCAAGATTGTGAATACTACGAATGCTTGAAAACACTAGCACGACCATCGACTAGGTAGACCTACACCACAACAAAGGGAACGCAATTTACTGATTAAACTGGGCAGGGCACTTAGCTAGAACGCAAGATGGTAAACACGACGAATGCTGAGAAACTACAAACACAACCATCGACTAGATGGGCCTACACAACACAAGAGGACGCTGTAGCGAACACTAGTCAAACTTAGGGAGGCCTATGTCCAGCAGGGAACGCAATTTATCGATTAAACTGGGCAGGGCACTTATCTAGAACTCAAGATTGTGAATACTACGCATGCTTGAAAACACTAGCACGACCATCGACTAGGTAGACCTACACCACAACAAAGGGAACGCAATTTACTGATTAAACTGGGCAGGGCACTTAGCTAGAACGCAAGATGGTAAACACGACGAATGCTGAGAAACTACAAACACAACCATCGACTAGATGGGCCTACACAACACAAGAGGACGCTGTAGCGAACACTAGTCAAACTTAGGGAGGCCTATGTCCAGCAGGGAACGCAATTTATCGATTAAACTGGGCAGGGCACTTATCTAGAACTCAAGATTGTGAATACTACGAATGCTTGAAAACACTAGCACGACCATCGACTAGGTAGACCTACACCACAACAAAGGGAACGCAATTTACTGATTAAACTGGGCAGGGCACTTAGCTAGAACGCAAGATGGTAAACACGACGAATGCTGAGAAACTACAAACACAACCATCAACTAGATGGGCCTACACAACACAAGAGGATGTTGTAGCGAACACTAGTCAAACTTAGGGAGGCCTATGTCCAGCAGGGAACGCAATTTATCGATTAAACTGGGCAGGGCACTTATCCAGAACTCAAGATTGTGAATACTACGAATGCTTGAAAACACTAGCATGACCATCGACTAGGTAGACCTACACCACAACAAAGGGAACGCAATTTACTGATTAAACTGGGCAGGGCACTTAGCTAGAACGCAAGATGGTAAACACGACGAATGCTGAGAAACTACAAACACAACCATCGACTAGATGGGCCTACACAACACAAGAGGATGTTGTAGCGAACACTAGTCAAACTTAGGGAGGCCTATGTCCAGCAGGGAACGCAATTTATCGATTAAACTGGGCAGGGCACTTATCTAGAACTCAAGATTGTGAATACTACGAATGCTTGAAAACACTAGCACGACCATCGACTAGGTAGACCTACACCACAACAAAGGGAACGCAATTTACTGATTAAACTGGGCAGGGCACTTAGCTAGAACGCAAGATGGTAAACACGACGAATGCTGAGAAACTACAAACACAACCATCAACTAGATGGGCCTACACAACACAAGAGGATGTTGTAGCGAACACTAGTCAAACTTAGGGAGGCCTATGTCCAGCAGGGAACGCAATTTATCGATTAAACTGGGCAGGGCACTTATCTAGAACTCAAGATTGTGAATACTACGAATGCTTGAAAACACTAGCACGACCATCGACTAGGTAGACCTACACCACAACAAAGGGAACGCAATTTACTGATTAAACTGGGCAGGGCACTTAGCTAGAACGCAAGATGGTAAACACGACGAATGCTGAGAAACTACAAACACAACCATCAACTAGATGGGCCTACACAACACAAGAGGATGTTGTAGCGAACACTAGTCAAACTTAGGGAGGCCTATGTCCAGCAGGGAACGCAATTTATCGATTAAACTGGGCAGGGCACTTATCCAGAACTCAAGATTGTGAATACTACGAATGCTTGAAAACACTAGCATGACCATCGACTAGGTAGACCTACACCACAACAAAGGGAACGCAATTTACTGATTAAACTGGGCAGGGCACTTAGCTAGAACGCAAGATGGTAAACACGACGAATGCTGAGAAACTACAAACACAACCATTGACTAGATGGGCCTACACAACACAAGAGGATGCTGTAGCGAACACTAGTCAAACTTAGGGAGGCCTATGTCCAGCAGGGAACGCAATTTATCGATTAAACTGGGCAGGGCACTTATCCAGAACTCAAGATTGTGAATACTACGAATGCTTGAAAACACTAGCACGACCATCGACTAGGTAGACCTACACCACAACAAAGGGAACGCAATTTACTGATTAAACTGGGCAGGGCACTTAGCTAGAACGCAAGATGGTAAACACGACGAATGCTGAGAAACTACAAACACAACCATCGACTAGATGGGCCTACACAACACAAGACGATGCTGTAGCGAACACTAGTCAAACTTAGGGAGGCCTATGTCCAGCAGGGAACGCAATTTATCGATTAAACTGGGCAGGGCACTTATCCAGAACTCAAGATTGTGAATACTACGAATGCTTGAAAACACTAGCACGACCATCGACTAGGTAGACCTACACCACAACAAAGGGAACGCAATTTACTGATTAAACTGGGCAGGGCACTTAGCTAGAACGCAAGATGGTAAACACGACGAATGCTGAGAAACTACAAACACAACCATCGACTAGATGGGCCTACACAACACAAGAGGATGCTGTAGCGAACACTAGTCAAACTTAGGGAGGCCTATGTCCAGCAGGGAACGCAATTTATCGATTAAACTGGGCAGGGCACTTATCCAGAACTCAAGATTGTGAATACTACGAATGCTTGAAAACACTAGCACGACCATCGACTAGGTAGACCAACACCACAACAAAGGGAACGCAATTTACTGATTAAACTGGGCAGGGCACTTAGCTAGAACGCAAGATGGTAAACACGACGAATGCTGAGAAACTACAAACACAACCATCGACTAGATGGGCCTACACAACACAAGAGGATGTTGTAGCGAACACTAGTCAAACTTAGGGAGGCCTATGTCCAGCAGGGAACGCAATTTATCGATTAAACTGGGCAGGGCACTTATCTAGAACTCAAGATTGTGAATACTACGAATGCTTGAAAACACTAGCACGACCATCGACTAGGTAGACCTACACCACAACAAAGGGAACGCAATTTACTGATTAAACTGGGCAGGGCACTTAGCTAGAACGCAAGATGGTAAACACGACGAATGCTGAGAAACTACAAACACAACCATCAACTAGATGGGCCTACACAACACAAGAGGATGTTGTAGCGAACACTAGTCAAACTTAGGGAGGCCTATGTCCAGCAGGGAACGCAATTTATCGATTAAACTGGGCAGGGCACTTATCTAGAACTCAAGATTGTGAATACTACGAATGCTTGAAAACACTAGCACGACCATCGACTAGGTAGACCTACACCACAACAAAGGGAACGCAATTTACTGATTAAACTGGGCAGGGCACTTAGCTAGAACGCAAGATGGTAAACACGACGAATGCTGAGAAACTACAAACACAACCATCAACTAGATGGGCCTACACAACACAAGAGGATGTTGTAGCGAACACTAGTCAAACTTAGGGAGGCCTATGTCCAGCAGGGAACGCAATTTATCGATTAAACTGGGCAGGGCACTTATCCAGAACTCAAGATTGTGAATACTACGAATGCTTGAAAACACTAGCATGACCATCGACTAGGTAGACCTACACCACAACAAAGGGAACGCAATTTACTGATTAAACTGGGCAGGGCACTTAGCTAGAACGCAAGATGGTAAACACGACGAATGCTGAGAAACTACAAACACAACCATTGACTAGATGGGCCTACACAACACAAGAGGATGCTGTAGCGAACACTAGTCAAACTTAGGGAGGCCTATGTCCAGCAGGGAACGCAATTTATCGATTAAACTGGGCAGGGCACTTATCCAGAACTCAAGATTGTGAATACTACGAATGCTTGAAAACACTAGCACGACCATCGACTAGGTAGACCTACACCACAACAAAGGGAACGCAATTTACTGATTAAACTGGGCAGGGCACTTAGCTAGAACGCAAGATGGTAAACACGACGAATGCTGAGAAACTACAAACACAACCATCGACTAGATGGGCCTACACAACACAAGACGATGCTGTAGCGAACACTAGTCAAACTTAGGGAGGCCTATGTCCAGCAGGGAACGCAATTTATCGATTAAACTGGGCAGGGCACTTATCCAGAACTCAAGATTGTGAATACTACGAATGCTTGAAAACACTAGCACGACCATCGACTAGGTAGACCTACACCACAACAAAGGGAACGCAATTTACTGATTAAACTGGGCAGGGCACTTAGCTAGAACGCAAGATGGTAAACACGACGAATGCTGAGAAACTACAAACACAACCATCGACTAGATGGGCCTACACAACACAAGAGGATGCTGTAGCGAACACTAGTCAAACTTAGGGAGGCCTATGTCCAGCAGGGAACGCAATTTATCGATTAAACTGGGCAGGGCACTTATCCAGAACTCAAGATTGTGAATACTACGAATGCTTGAAAACACTAGCACGACCATCGACTAGGTAGACCAACACCACAACAAAGGGAACGCAATTTACTGATTAAACTGGGCAGGGCACTTAGCTAGAACGCAAGATGGTAAACACGACGAATGCTGAGAAACTACAAACACAGCCATCGACTAGATGGGCCTACACAACACAAGAGGACGCTGTAGCGAACACTAGACAAACTTAGGGAGGCCTATGTCCAGAAGGGGATGAAATTTACTGATTAATGTTGATTATTATTTAAATAAATTTTAAAAAAATACGACATGTTTTATTTATCTATTTTAGACTAAGAATTGTTTTATGATTATAAACAGAAGCCTATGTTCAAAATTGGATAAAAAGGACAAAAAGAAATAATACATAAATTAAAACTACAAATATACCAATAAATATTGTTTACCCATTAATAATAAAAATAGAACAAGTAATTTACAAATAAAAATAAAATATATACAGGGTGTAACAAAAATACAGGTCATAAATTTAATCACATATTCTGGGACCCAAAATAGTTCGATTAAACCTAACTTACCTTAGTACAAATGTGTACATAAAAAAAGTTACAGCCCTTTGAAGTTACAAAATAAAAATCGATTTTTTCCAATATATCAAAAACTATTAGAGATCTTTTATTGAAAATAGACATGTGGCATTCTTATGGTAGTAGTATCTTAAGAAAAAATTATACTGAAATTTGGACACCCCATAAAAATTTTATGGGGGTTTTGTTCCTTTATACCCCCCCAAACTTTTGTGTGCGTTCCAATTTAATTATTATTGTAGTACCGTTAGCTAAACACAATATTTTAAAAACTTTTTTGTCTCTTAGTACTTTTTCCAAAAGTTAGTTTTTATCGAGATATTTTGAATATTTGTCAAATCCACCACATATTTGTATATGGCTAAGTACGATTATGGAGACTTAGTAATAATATGAAAATTTATTTATGATTTACATTTTTAGGTATATTTTGAACCATATTAAAAAAGAGGTAATATCTTGTTAAAAAGTGCCTTCTCGAAAAAATACAAAGAGGCAAAAAAGTTTTAAAAACACTATGTTTAACTAATGGTACCGCAGTAAAAGTTTAAAGGAACAAAACCCCCATAAAATTTTTATGTAAACATATTAAAAAAGAAGCCGCAACTCGATAAAAACTGCCTTATCGAAAAAATACTAAGAGGCAAAAAAGTTATAGAAATATTGAATTGAACTATTGGTACCACAATAATAATTTAATTGGAACGTACACAAAAGTTTGGGGGGGTTTAAGGGAACAAAACCCCCATAAAATTTTTATGGGGTGCACAAATTTCACTATAATTCTTTTTTACGATGTTCCTGCCATAAGAATCCCACATGTCCATTTTCAATAAAAAATCTCTAATAGTTTTCGATATATTCGAAAAAATCGATTTTTATTTTGTAACTTCACAGGGCTCTAACTTTTTTTATGTGCATATTTGTACTAAGGTAAATTAGGTTCATTCGAACTATTTTTGGTCTCAGAATATGTGATTTAATTTATGACCTGTATTTTCGTTACACCCTGTATATATTATATATATATATATATATATATATATATATATATATATATATATATATATATATATATATATATATATATATGGATTCCGACTTTAGGAAGCCAAAAACGCTATATCGCACCGGTCATACGAAGCCCGACACCTCCTTACGAAGCCCGGATTCGGGCTTCGTAATTCTTTAATGTTATTTCCCCAAAAAACGTACTTTACACCATCTCTCGATATTTTAACCAAGCTCAGAACATGTAAATACGCTTGGGCTTCATATATATTCGGACAAATTTTAGAAATGTACCATAGGTAGCTCTGAAATCATGATTAACAATACGAAGCCCGGGCTGCTTATGCCTGGAATTATTATCAAAACATACACTCGTAGTTCAAGGTATCTACCACCAGTTTGCGCTGCGAAAAAAAGTATATACTCTGTAGAAGTTCAGCAGCGTTAGGAAGCCCACATTGAGCTACCGATTATAAGAAGCCCTGAAGTTTGGCAACGTTTTTGCGTATTCCTCAAAGTACTATTAGATTGTAAACATTTTTATTATTACCTGGCAATGCACATTTTTCGTATTTTTGGGTCGTTCATCGTCATTAATCTTGTGTACTAAGACTCCCGAGAACAGATTATGGTAATTCTTAGCATTACCTGTACACAGTAAGATACCGACAGAAAAAAGATTTAAAAATTGAATCGCAAAAGAATTATGTATTTTAATTGATATAATTAATACAAATTAATACTTTGTATTACTAATTTACTATTTTAGTTTGTAATAAGCCACAAATTTTGCTACCAAATAGGAAATTAATATGACAAATTAAATTATTGTTTTTTTTTTATTTACAAAAGGTTAATGCCTCGACAACTAATGGCCATTGGCACGGTAGGTACGGTAATTTTTAACAGTTAGGTACCTAGTGTAATGTGTAGTGTGTGTGTGTTGAGGGTGTGTCTTGTTACTTTGCAAAGTTGACGTCATTGTCTTTGCAAAGAGACGCTAACTGTATCCGAACGTCTGCGGTCCCTCCGGTGAGTACCGATCCCACAAGAACAGAAACTATTTTCATTTATTAATTTATAATAAATGAATCATTTCTGACCCTGGTGAGATTCGAACTCACAACCATTCGGATTTTTCGATCCAAAAGTAGGCGCTCTTACCACTCAGTCAAGGACGGGGTTAAAGTTATTATTATTAAATATTACTTTATAAAATTAAAAATAGTCATTCTTATGAATTATGCGTATTATTCTGATTCTGATAAGATGAACACTTGTTTGATGGGTCTGAGCCACACAATTGAGGGTTAGGCCACTGTTTCATTCGTATTTTTAGTATTTGTCAAGGCAACAATACATTATGTAGTGCCATCTTGCCAAATATAGAGCTAGATTGTGTAGACCACTGTTGAACCATATATCCAATTTTTCTGCTTTTATTGATGTATCTAAAAATGCTCAATTTGTGGACTGTGCCACTGTTGCTCTGAGCGCCTCATTTAATACAAATACAAAATATTTAATACAAATGCATATAGATTTTCCCTTCGGAAAAAATCAAACAATATAGATGTTTTTTAATTTCATTAAGGGGATGGGTACGTAGTTTCTGCTGAAATGCTACTCAAATGGAATTCATTTTTTTTTCGAATTCTGAGAAAACTAATAAGTATTTTTGAAAATTTTAAACTCAGAATAAGAGATTACGTTATTAGCGAGGGCCGAAAGTCCCTGAGAACTTCTATAATGTTTATTTTAATAAGTTACAGGGCTAAAAAATTAAAAGATAATTTAGTGTGACTTTTAATTTCAAAATATCTCATTCAAAATAAACTTTTTATTTATTGTAAGAGACTTTCGGCCCTCGGTAATAATTTAGTCTTTCGTTTTGCGTTTAAATTTTTCAAAAATATTTATTGTTTTTTTTTCAGTATTTGAAAAAAAAAATGAACACAATGTCCGTGGTAATATTTTTCAAATCTTTGTCAGTAGTAAATAGAATATTGCCAACATATTGTCAGTCAGACAGTGACAATTTTAAATATTTGACCTGGCATTGGGAATATTTTCAGTTGTTGATTAAATAATATTGATAATGTGTTTGATAATTAATTGATTTAAGACGTGAACTTAATAAAAAGTTATTTAAAAATTATTGTATATTATTTATGGAAGATCCAAAGCAGAGAATACACCAGGATATATTCAGTGATCCAAGTATTGTGTTGTTACAGATGTTCAAACTTGTAAGCGTTTTATATTAACAATATATTATTAAAAAATCACTTTCCTCTTTTCTCGATTGATTATTAACTTTTGTTGTACAGTAGATAAATTATTACTGAATACATAGGTAGTGAAAAAATTATCAGTAGTAATTGCACAAGAGCTCTGAAATTATCGAATTTTTCCCGAGTGACACTTTGACAGTATTAATTTCACGACCCGAAGGGGAGTGAAATTACGTCAAGTGGCACGAGGGAAACAATTCGATAATAATTTCAGAGATCGAGCTGCAATTTGCTGCGATTATTTCATGAATAAAACTGTTTAAAACCAAAATTTTATTGTAATTTATTTATGTAAGTACAAATTAGTACAATTAAACACACAGTTGTTATAAATATTTGACGATTGAAAGTCATCACTTTTATAAGTTTTAAAACAGTAATTGTCATTAATGTCACTAAATGTATTTTTTCACAGCAACGAAGGGCATCTGACGTAATATATTGACGATGGGATATTATCAAAAATGATCAATTAATTTGTATTTCTGTAGCTTTCTATTGGTCGGAAATATGAAATAATCATATTAATTAACTGAATTGACAATTAAGGCAATTAATTATACTAGTAAAAGTTATCCAAGAACATTCAAAAGCCATCTTTACAGTTAATGATGAAATTGTCAAGTAAAGTTTACATATCCATACCAGTGACAATTTTACTACACGTAATTTGCCATGTAAAGACAGAAAAAGTAGGGATAGCCTTAAAATATTTGCGAATTATATACCGATGGCCCTAAGAAATGTTTAATAAACAACATATTAAAAAGTTCTACTCTAGAAGTGGGCACTTTATTTTTTATTAAACAAATGAACTGCGAAATTAGATGTTTCTTTAAATAACCCCGAAAATATAAATTTTAGAAAAAAACTGACTTGACTATTGAAAAATTCAGACTATTGAAAAAAACCTAAATATAAGATTAAAATTTTTATAAAATTAAATCTGTAGCTTCTATAATTTTTTATTTATAACGCTAAAGTCACCCTTTTCACAAACATTGGCGCACTGTAAACTAGCGAAGTGCACGGCTGAGTCATTTCAGTGTATTTCTCTAATTAATGGATCAAATAAAATTTTACAAATTGGACAAGAAAGAAGGAAATAAAGAGAAGAAACAAGAAAGGATAGCTTAATTGGAAAGAAGAACAATTAAGCTATCTTATGGTTATAATAAAAAGAAATAAAATGTATGTTTTGTTTAAATTTTGTTTAAACATTATTTAAAGATGTGTAACTAATAAAATTTTTCTTATAAAGCTCTCAAATTTGCACAACTTACCATTCATACATCTTACTAAACAATGTTTCATTCAAAAAAATGCCAAAAAATTAATTCAAATGATATGACGCAAAAATGCAATTTTTGAAAACTTTTACGTAAGTTTTAAGTAAAAACGTAGTTTACAGAATTACCAGCACTTTAAAACGGTATTACTCAAGTTTGAAAAGATTTTTTACAATTTTATAGGTGATTTTTTAAAGCATTTGATGTATTTTTTAAAATTTACTCAATAATTTTATTTTAGAAATGAAACTATGAAACTATGAATGAAACTATTCCTTTTTGACAAAAATTAAGAAAGATAACAAAAATGTACCTAATACAAAAACCGAAAATTACCAACTAAAAAATTGTTTAAAAAAAGTGATCAAAAATGTTTTCTCTAAAACTTACCTAAAATAAATTTAATAATAAGCTTGAACAATAATACATTTTCAACAAAAAAATATTTCTAGCTCTTTACCCTTAGCTAACATTATGCCTGCGTAACTTCGAACCTATTAATAACTTTTTTATTACCAGTTTTACGAAAAAAGTTATTCTATATAAAATACTCTGCATCGTATATGATCTCAGATGCAACCATCAAATATCAAATTTTATTAATTTTACATACGAGGTTTTACATACGATTTTACATTTTGACATACGAGGTATGTAAAAAATATGAATTTCACTCAAGAGTAAAGTACCTTTAGATTTCACAATATCGAAAATTGTTATTAAAAAAAGTTGTTTGGAATTACAAAATATGTTTCACTGTTCAATTACATTCTTCTAAATGAGATATTGTGAACTATAAAGGTATGGTATGTTTAACAGTAAATGGTCGAGTTCAATTAGTTACCACTATAAACATCCTGGAATAACCGATAATAGTATAAAAGGTCCGGTTTCAGGTAAAATTTAAATATGTTTTCTGGTACAATTTCTTTGCTTTATTATGGGATTACCGTCTAGTCAGTGTTAATTGTCAAAAGACCAACTCTGTCTACCTCGGTTGCTTATCGCTTCGGGTGGGTCTTAACAATGGGCCAGGTCAGATAAATTTAATAATATTTACGACCGCACTAATTGAACTCAACCATTTACTGTTGAACAAACCATACTGAACTGTTAAGCAAAAGTCATATTTTTTACATACCTCGTATAAAATTGAAAAAGTTTGATATCTGATGGTTGTTTTTTGGACTTTAGACCAGAATAGAGTATTTTATGAAGAATAACTTTTTTTCGTAAAATTAATAATAAAATAGTTGAAATAATTGAAATAAAATAATGATGATGGGTATCCGTAATTTGAGAAAACATTGAATTTTTTTTTCAATTATAATGATGTAATTATAATAAAACATAGTTTTTAATTCCCAACAACTTTTTATAATACCCATATTTTGATATTCTGGAATATAAAGGTACTTTACTCTTTAACAAAATTCGTATTTTTGACATACCTCGTATAAAATTGATAAAACTTGATATATGATGATTGGGTTTTAGATTTTAGACTATGCAGAGCAATTTATGAAGAATAAACTTTTTTTCGTAAAATTTGTAATAAAAATGTTTCAAATATGGTTCCTTGCTACGCTGACATAGTGTAGAAGAGCTTCTTTATAAGCATTTTCAAATTGTAATGCCATATTCGGATTCAGCATAATCAAAAACAAAATAGAAACAAAATTCAACGATAATTTTAAAATTATTTTAAATTATATAATTTAACATGATTGTTTGGAATTAAGAACTATATTCTGATATGCAATTTCATCCTTCTAATGGAAAAAAAAATTTGAAAATTTTTCAAATCAACATTATTTTTAGTTGTTTATTTCAATTATGATACATATAGCTATTTGTATAACAAGGGAGGAAAGTGCTACTTTTCCTCCCGAGAATGAAGTTTACTGCCCGACGCGTAGCGGAGGGCAGTAATCATTAGGGCGTCAATAAGTTATATTTTTATGAATGAAATACCATGATGTCACTTTTACTTTTCTTCCCTAGGGAGGAAAAGTACAACTTTGCTCCCTACAATCAGGTCCGGGAAAGTATAATTTCGGTAGAGTTAGGTGGAAAACTCTTTTATTATTCATTTTACGAAAAAGAGTTATTCTTTATAAAATGTTCTACAGGGTCTAAAACCTAAAATATAACCGTCTAATATCAAATTTTGTCAATTTTATACGAGGTATATAAAAAAAATATGAATTTGCTCAAGAGTACTTAAATAATATACCCTTATTTTTCACAATATTGAAAATTGTGCTTATGTAAAGTTGTTTAGAACTGAAAACCATAATTAACCCGCCAGTGGTCGCTATATGAGATTTTCTCTCACGGTTTCAGAAAATTGCACAGAAATTTTTTTTCTGGGAAATTATAAGATCTGTAGTTCCTTCTAGTCTCCTAACTATCCTCCCTCGACAATCTAATATAATCGTCCGCTTAGATAGTGACTCAGTTGACCTATTATCACCCAATTGTTGAGTCAGCGCGCTTCAAGTGAGACATTCTCTCATCAAGCGACCACCCGCGTTACGAACTGTAAATAAAAATTAATTTTATTTTGGCGCTTAAAACCTGAAATAATGTAAAAAAAAATTGTAATTGTCATTAATCAATTTTTTCAGAGCATTCTTGTTATATTTGTGTGCTGTGCCGTAAATTATCAAGATACGGAGATTGATTAATATTGGTTTAATTCCGATTATTTCTTTTTATTTTATTATATTATTATCTATATTATGTTACATTCATTTTTTCTTATTATTAGTTAATAAAAAAAGTTTAAAAACTGTTTTAAAAACTTTATTTTGTAAAAAAAGGTAAAATTTGGATATGCGAGAGAAAATCTCACGCGCGACCACTCGCGTAACAATCTACCTAGCGACCAATGCCGGGTCGCTAGGTTGGGAATCTATCTTTGGTTGGGAAATAAGCCACAATTAAATTGAAAAAATAATTTTATTCGCGTTTCGACGCCCAAATCGGATGTCGTTGTCAAAATATAAAATATTACTAATATTTACTCGGTAATATTTTGTATTTTGACAAGGACATCCGATTTGGGCGTCGAAACAAGCGTCGAAATTTATCTTTTTTGACATACCTCGTATAAAATTAATCAAAATTGATATAAGATGGTTGTATTTAAGGTCTTTGGCCATGCAGAACTTTTTACAAAGGATAACTTTTTTTCGTATAATTAATAATAGACCAGTAAGGATCTGTTTTTAGATGGATGTGAGAGGTGGCATTCAGATTTTTGCGGATAAAGTTAGGTGATAATTTCTTTAATAATAATTGATTAATGCTCCGTCTCAAATATGCCCGGAACATTAATAAAAAAAATAAAATATTTAAAAATTTCAAAAAATTTCGTTTTTTTTTTTCTACTTTTTTTGCTTATAAATTTAAAACGATTCATTTTGGAACAAAGTCGTATAAGAATAAAACAAAGGTAATTAAATTTTCTATCAGATGCGATTGGTTAAAAATCTCTTAATTAATCACCCTTGCTGCAAAATAGCAATAAATATAAAATAAGGGGGCAAAACAAGCCTGTTTTTATTCAATGATTTTCCATCACTTAGGTTACACTTGGAACCTTCCTAATTCGCTTAGAAAATTTTTGTAATGTGCTAAAACCGTACACCAAATTTCACTAAAATTGACTTACTAGATTTTGAATAATAATTTTGCAATCTAAACTTTTTTTAAAAAATTAATTTTTTTTAAAATCTTGCACAACAAAAACTAGTATATACAAAGATTTGTCAATTTTTTTACATATAAAGAAGTACTCCACCTATCTAATGCACTTTACAGAATTAAAATTGGATTGTTTAAGCAGCCTCAGCAATGTTTTAAAGTTATAAACAATTTTTTGGCTTATAAACAAATTAGTCCTGTGGCCAGGAGGGGGTACTGCGGGCTCCTTTATTTAGATGGACTTACCCAAGATTTTTATGTATTTTTTGACCCGTGGAATACGATTTTTTGGGTAATAGTTGATCCGGATGTCAATAAAATTGTTATAAACAAAGAACTTGAGGAATTACATAACATCGATTTTTCGCAAAATAAAACATTTTTTTATATTTCTTGGGTAAGTCTAAGCAAAAAATGTTCTTACAAGTTTTTTCGTAGGATGCATAGTTTTCGAGATAAACGCAGTGGAACTTTCAAAAAATCGTAAAAGTGCAATTTTTGAACGCGAATAACTTTTGATTAAAAAATAAAATAGCAATTCTGCTGACAGCATTTGAAAGTTTAAATCAAATTATACCGGTTTTAGTTATTTGCATTGCTAAAAATTAATTTTTTATTATTAAACAAAGCTATTTGTTTATAAGCCAAAAAATTGTTGATAAGTTTAAAACATTGCTGAGGCCCCTTAAATAATCCGATTTTAATTCTGTAAAGTGTATTAGATAGGTAAAGTACCTCTTTATATGTAAAAAAATTAGACAACTTCTAAATGGTCTACTTTTTGTTCAGAAAGATTTTAAAAAATTTGAACTTTTTTAAAAACATTTAAATTGCAAATTTATTATGCAAAATCTATTAGGTCGATTTTAATGAAATTTGGTACACGGTTTAAGTATGTTACAAAGAATTTCCTAAGCGAATTACTAAGGTTCTAAGTACCACCGAAGTGGTTAAAAACATTGAATAATTACAGGCATATTTTGCCCCCTTATTTTGTATTTATTGCTATATTGCAGAAAAGGTAATAAGTTAAGACATTTTTGACCAGTCGGATATCATACAAAATTCAATTATCTTTATTTTATTTCTCTACGACTTTGTTCCAAAACGAATTGTTTTAAAGTTATAAGCAAAGAAAGCAGAAAAAAATCGACGTTTTCCGAATTTTTAAATATTTTATTTTTTTTATTAATGTTCCGGGCATATTTGAGAAGGAGCATAAGTAAATTATTATTAACGAAGTTATCACCTTACTTTATCTGCAAAAATTCGAATGCCACCTTTCACATCCAAAAATAGACGATTTTTCACAGATCCTTACTGGTCCTAATTCCAAACAACTTTTCATTATAACAATTTTTAATATTTTGAATAATAAAGCTACTTTACTCTTGAGTAAAATTCATATTTTTTGACATAATATCTCGTATACGGCTTAAAAAAAATGAACTGATGGTTCTATTTTTAAATTAGACCATGCACAACTTTTCACGTTGACGAACAGAACGTTTATAGTCGTCTAATTTCCATTGATGTAATGTGACACAACGTCTATATACGTTGAATTTTTCCCTATTCTACTTTGCAAAATACATATAGTGTCACAACACTTGCTTATACATTTGACGCAGTGTCCGTCAACGTGTTAATTGGACACACTGTACAAAACAATTATTGTTATTGTTTAAACAAATAATAAACAATTAGCGGCAAAATCTGTGAGTAGAACTTTTTACTTTAACATGTATATAAACTAACAAAAAAAGTTTTAGAAAAAGATAATCTTGTTTGAATTGCTCCGAAACAATGTATCTTTTCGTTCTATCTTGACTCTTCTAAAATGCTTCGTATAGATTGCTGAATAGAATTGGGCTTCTTATAACAGGCAATATGACGACTTATATACACATATAAGGATCTCGTAGAACAGTCGTATTATTTAAACGTAAATTAAAACATGGCAACATCGTCGGGCTTCGTATAATGCGTAATCCATATACACTGTGAACGCGTTTATACGAGTGGGCTTCGTAAGACTGTAGGAATAAGACAGTGCTACAATCCCCTTACCCCGTAAACCGCGGGCTTCCATTCATCTGCAGGTTGTAGCGGGCTTCCTATCATTTGTGAGCCATATATATATATATATATATATATATATATATATATATATATATATATATATATATATATATATATATATATATATGTTATATCCGTTTTTACCAACTAACCTTAATAATGAAGTACCTACTTATTTCCCATCAGGATATATCAGGTGTCAGCCATCTGAATCGACGCATCCAGTTTCAATGCCAATGTCAGCGAGAACTACTACGTCCAGGCTTTCTCACAACCTCAGCATTTTGTAAATCATATAAAACCATTTGCCGGTGTTTAATATTTGTTCGTAATAATTTAGATTTAGTACATGTAACTTTAATTCTTGTATTTTCAAAATAAAATATTTTTTTAAAAAGTCAAAAAAGTTTTAAGTGATATAAAAATTGGCGCAGTCAGTAGGATCTGGAAACGTTGTTAGAACACGGAAAGGCCTAACTAACAACGGTGGATTCCAATCCTTTGATTCAGAAACGAACCATCCAAAAGGCAGAGCCGTCATCACTTTGCAGATATCTACGGATTAGGAACACCTGGTGAAGCCCCTGGTAGAGACGCTGTCGAGAACAAGACGACTAGATGTTTTTGGATTTAGTGTAAGTCTAATATTGAATCATCTCGTATATTATTATTATATTTTTTATTATTATTATTGAATACTGTTCGATATTCCAATATTGATTATACTGAAAATCAATAAAGACAACTACATATTTATTCTCATTATTTGACGTTTATACTGTAAATCGTCAATTTTTATTTATTTATTGTTGTTATAAAACGCCGGAAACACGCACTTTTCGCTCATCGGGCAGTTATTATAAGAACATTTTTTTAATACTAAATACAACCACTAAATATTTTTCTGATTATCTTTTAACTATTTGACGTTTATTCTGTTAATCGTCATTCCTTTATTTTCACTATTGTTCTTATATACACGTCTGAAACACGCACATTTCGCTAATCGGACAGTTGTTATAAAAACATTTTCTGATATATTTTTTATTATTTCTGATTATTATTTGATATTTAAATTGATTTATTTGACTATTTTTATTTTTATTATTTGATATATTGATTATTCCATTTGACTTATTTGACCATTTTTATTTTTAATATTTGATATTTTGATTATTTCATATTTAAATTGTTTTATTTGACCATTTTTATTTTTATTATTTGATATTTTGATTATTTCATATTTAAATTGTTTTATTTGACCATTTTTTATTTTTGATATATTGATTACCTGTTTTATTTAAATTTATTTGATCATCATGACTGACAACGGTAATACTTCTCGTCCCGCAGTCCCCGTATCTCATATCGAGAATGAACCCGAAGTAGAACCTTATAAACTATCCGAAATATTTTCGATCGTACCCGAATTTGAAGGCGATCAAATATTTTTACAAACCTTTCTAAATGCTTGTGACTATGCCTACAATATGTCTACGCGTGATCAAAAACAACTATTAGTAATTCACATAAAAAATAAACTTCGCGGAAGAGCAGCGCAACTCATAAGCTCTAGAAATCCCTTATCATATCTAGAAATTAAGCAACTTCTTAACTCCCACTTTGGAGACACTAGAGACCTATCTTCTCTCATACAAGATTTACAGAGAGTCAAACAACTTCCAAATGAATCGGCTCTTACATTCCTCAATCGTGTCCAAGTCCTTAATGCAAAAATGCATGTCAATATCCAGAAATCTGGCCTCACTCCTGAAGAGAAACAAGCCCAAATCGTACTAATCGAATCAATGGCGCTCAATACCTTATTGACCGGCCTAGATCCAAAAATTGCACATATTGTTCGTGCTAGTAATCCGAAAGACCTTCTTCAAGCTCAGGTCCGCATCAGAAGAGAGCTACAATTATCCTATTTCGAAATACAGAAAACCAATCGCCCCAATCCTCCAAGACCCAATCAAAATAATCAACCCATTAGAAGACCAAACTTTCAACCACCTAGATGCACCTTTTGTGGACGCATTGGCCACTCAAATAACGAATGTCGCTCTAGACAAAATTCCCAAAATAATTCCCAGAATTTTAACGATACTCGAAATTTCACTAGCTATCAAAACTTCAATAATGCCCAAAATAATGGCTTTCAGAGGCAAAACTTCAGCCCGAATAATAACTATCAAAACGCTAGATCTAACGACCAACAAAGACCTCAATTCAATCAAAATAACTCACAAATACGCCCTTCTGTAATTCATAAGAACCCAAATTTTTCTAACGATAGACAGAGAGCTCATTTCGTTAACTACGAACATGACTATGTTCATGATTATACCCCAGTTCCAATTGAAAACTATCATTACGAAGATTTCTCCGATAATAATTATTATTCACCTCCTGATTATTACAATTCATTCGATGAACAGACCGATTTAATTGATAGCCAAGACTATCAGGATTTTCTCACAGTTCCAAATCAAAACCACCCACCAGACAATGCCATTTCAATCAGCGAACCTTTGTCTCAAATAGAAAATCAGATCCAAACTCTAAATTTGGACGACATGAACCCGTCTCTGAATTTTCCAGAACAGAAATTTCTCTGAGCCCTCCTTTTGCTCTAAACAATAAAAATCTTTATTATATAACAGACGCATCAAACAAGTTTAGACTACTTATCGATACCGGTGTTGGTATCTCTATTTTTAAAGAAAATACCGCGAAAAATTTCAAACCGCGTTTTCCCGAAAGTATTACCATACAAGGTAGTACAGACCAAAAACTTCTTATCACCGAATCCACTTTATTCCCTTTCCAAATGGGAAACGCCCATAAAGTATTTATCTATAATTTAGATATTGATTTTGATGGAATCTTAGGCCTCGATTTTTTTTGAACATTACGAATGTACAATAGATTTCAAGAACAAACAACTAATCACAAATTTTCAAACATTACCTCTCTACAAAGTAGAAACTAATTCGCTTAACCATGAATCTCCTAATCAAATTAAAATAGATCCCAGATCCGAGCAAATATTTAATCTAACATGTCATCTGTCGAATACAGATGCAATTTTGCACAAAAATGAAAATGATAAAGTCCATACCCCCAACGAATTGGTACACGTGAATGAAAAAGAAAAATTTCTGACATCTATAGTAAACTCAAACACAATCTCCAAAATTATTGATTTTCCCGATACCGCAATAATTGAACCCTATTCAAACCACCCGATTCTAAATTTCCAGTCAAACGATAACATAATAAATTATTGCTCTGATAAAATATACCGAAACGACAACATCAAGTCTCGACTTCTAATACAACATATTAACAAGGAAGAACGAGAGCTAGTAAAAAACCTTTTCTTAAAATATAAAAACAAAAGAGCCAATCAATCTGAAAATTTCGATGAACATCCTTTCAATATCCTGCCTTATGCAATTATTTGTCCTAATAACACAAAAAACAAAACTAACGAATTTACACCGTACAAACCCATTTTTGGATATACTTCTATTAGACCACCCGAAATATTTTATAATGCGAAAACTCACAGATTTATGCCATACGAACTCATTTTTGGATATACTTCCATTAGACCACCCGAATTATTTTATAATGCAAAAACTCATGGATTTATACCTTACGCCCTAATTTTTGGATATACTTCTGTTAGACCACCCGAAACACTTTATAATGAGAAAACTCTTTATCAAAGTACTTTAGGGACTTAAGTAATCCTAAAGCCAAAACCCAACATAAGTTTATTCATCCTCCAGCCCTTTGCGTCCATTGCTGGACATAGGCCTTCCTCATTTTTGTCCATTGTGCTATATTTTGAGCACTTTGCATCCAACCCCAAAATAAGTTTATTAGCCCTTTCGAAACCCAAGAAACTCGCGTAAATTCTGTTACTTTATTAAAAATCCAATCCAATAGAACAATCAAAGTAAATTTTAATAAATTATCTATCATGAATTCCCTTTCAAAGTCCTTAGACTCATTTCAGTCATCCACTCCCAATATATGTTAACCCCAGTTAACAACACTATTGGAATCTTCTTTCATGAAGAATTCATTTTATTTATTAAGCTCAAGAGCCCTCTAATCCATAGAGCTGAGAAATTTATTTTTCCTCACAATTATTATTAAGTACATAATAATACTACACTGTACCTACTCCTACTACTATACCTAATATAGACAATATTACATTTATTTTTATTAAACACTTAATACCACACTTAATATTAAATATTTACAATATACAAATTTTATTATAGTCTTTCCATACATTTTTCTTAACTACTTGTTTCCATTGTTTTCTGTCTAAAGCTTTTTCTTTCCAATTCTCGATATTTATTACTTTTTCGTAAGTCTTCATATACTGTAACATTTAATATCCTTCCTGGTCTATCTTTCCTTTCCCATTCTTTCAATTTGTTCTAAATATCATATTCCATATGCTCTAATTTAAATAAATATTTTTGACTCGTTATTTAAGTCTATTATTCCATACAAAAAAAAAACAAATAGTCTGGCTAGTTGACTAAGCCAAAGCCATTATAAAATAAAAAGTCTCTTATTATTCTTTCTACTCTATTATTATTTATTTTCACACCTCTCTATATCGCTCCTGTATTTTCTCTCCCATCTCTCTAAAAAATATATTTCTGATTTTTGTACCCATGTTTCACATGCGTATGTAGCTGTACGTCTGATAACTGTTTTGTAGATTATAATTTTTGTTTTTCTCGAGATATATTCGAATTTCACTAATGATCACAACACTCTATACTTTTTGTTTCCTTTTACTATTTTTGTCTTTATCTTTTCCTTCCCCGTGTCCATTTTCACATAATTTCAGACTCACCTGAGTAAACTCGGAAACTCATTCGAACAGAAATTTTTTCATTCTATCTAAGGCGAAATTATCTTCTTTTTCTTTATGTCTTTCTCCCATTATCATGCATTTTGTCTTTTCCTTATTTATTAGAAGACTAAATCTTTTACCCCTTTTCTTTTCTGTTATTATATTATTGTTCATTAATCCTTTTAGTTCTTTCTTACTTGTCATTAATAGTGTTAAATCTATACATTGCCATAATTTGATGGCCGTGTTGAAAATATTTCCTGCATCTTTATTTTACTTTTTCTGATTATTCCTTCTAGTATTAGATTAAAAAAAAAGAGACATTGATAATTTGTACCCTTACTGTCATCCTTCGTTTCTTTCAAAATTGCTTGGTTTATGCCCTTGCCCTTGTTTACTATTTCGTTATTGTGTTATCCATAGGCATTTTGTTTTCATCATGACGATTTTAATTAGTAGGCTTATCTCTTTCATTAGATCGTATATCTGTTGCCACTTTACCTTATCTTAGTCGTACTTGAAAAGTCAACGAACAGGACATAATACTGATGTTTATATTCGTAGCACGTAGTGCGGATTCCTTTTAGCGCAAACTTTTGGTCTGTCGTCGACCTATTATTTCTAAATTCTGCATGGTATTCGACCAATATATTTTCCTTATATTGATTTAGCTTTTTCTTATGATTTGTGTCAAGATTGTCTAAACTAACTACTTATAACAGCGCGATATCTCTATTATAGTTGTCTCTACTATAATTGTTTTCACCTTACATTTCGTCAAATTTTGTGTATAGGACATACCCCTGCTATCGCACACTCTGTTGACGTTTGTCTGTTTCCCATGTGCTTTTATCAAGTTATGTATCTCTTTGGGTAGCCTTTTTTCTTCGGCTATTATCATTTCCGCCGATATTTCTGTTATTCCTAGACTTTTATTGTTTTCGTCTTTTTATTATATTTTTTATTTCTTCCATTGTACAAGTTTCTATTAATATAAGGTCATATTCGCTTTCATGGATTATTCTCCTTCCTTCTTCATTTTTGTTTAGCAGTTGCAAAAAGTAAGTTTGCCAATTTCTCATTAACTCCCTGATTTATTTATTAATGTACCCACCTTCATCATTTTTCGTATATGGGATATTTTTCTTATATCCTCTTTCCATTGTTCTTGTTTCCTGGTAAAAGGATTTAATGCCTTTTGTTTGGAATCTTTCTTCGACCTCTTTGAGTTTATCTTCATTGTATTTTCTTTTGTTTTACACATTATTTTAATCATTGTCCTCAATTCTCTGAATTCTTATCTATTACAGTCACTATTATTGGTTAACTTTTAATTCTTATTTTTCTAATTGCTTCTACCAATTTCAGCATTTCCCCCATCACACCATTCCTTTATTTTTGTTTTCCATTTTTAACTATTAACTAATTAATTTAACTAAGGTAACTTTACTAATGTTTAACACTGCTTCCTGTATGTTTTCACTAAATCTTTTAAATCAAAATTTCAAACGACAAATGGACCCTCCTGGTATACAAAGACATGTAACCAATCAGAGATTTTATCGACAAAACGACAGAATCTTAGACAATTCATTAGATATCACTGAATAAAATGTAGTTTGAATACTATAATTCAAATCTGAAGTCCAAACTCACATACGTCTCCTCAAACAAATCTCTAGTTCCGTTAATGTCAAATATACAGAAATAATCGCTGATACGAAACAATACGCTTTACGAGAATAAAACATGAACTTATTAACGGAATAGGTTCAATATGGAAATCAATAACAATAACCGGAAACTTAGATTCGTCAGATGGCGAATATTTCAATGAATGTATAAATTTAATAAGATACCCCGCGATGAGTATCAAATCGAAAACCTATTAAAAATTCAAATATCGGTTACCACTTCTTTCATTAAGAGTTTCAACGCGACAATCCGAAAATTACAAATAGATGAGGAAACCTTCAACAATAATATTAAAGAAATTAGAAAATCAATAATGAATATCTCTGACCAATTAAAATTCTATAAATCTCAAATCGATATGCTGAACTTTTGTGAATTGCTAATGGAAAGCTATTCATTTATCGAAGATTCGTTAAATGATATAGTAAATGCTATAACTTTTGCTAGATTAACCTTATTACATAGTTCAATCATTACCCCGTTTGATTTAATTGAATCGCTTAGGCATATATCACAATCATTACAGAAAAATAATCTTCCCTATCTATCTATACTTCAAACCTCCCTCAATATCTCGATATTATCGAATTACATGCCTATCAATTAGACACAAGAATTGTGTTCTTCTTAAATATTCCTTTAACTGTTTAACTGATGTAGAACAATATACTTTATATTATCTCTATCCAATAACGATACTGGATAATCGAACAGGTTTAAATTCGATATTAACAACAACTCATAAATATATTGCGCGAAACGATGATTCTTTGTTATACCTTACAATAAATAGATAGCCTTGAGTCATGCAAAACACTTCGAGCCAGAACCAAGATCTGTTATCCAATCGACAGCGACGCCATATGCGAAGCCCAACTTCTGAAGCGACAAGAACGCCTTCCTAGAACATGCCAGACTTCCGTAATATTTGCCAAAGACTACACCGTTCAGAAGATCAGCTTGAATTTTTGACTCGTAGCAGTTTCTGACCCACTGCCCAATACAATCAAATGCTAATTCAGAGAAGTCAAGTCAGAAATCATCAAAACTAACCACGTGCTCAAACTACAACCCACGTGCGATGCCCTTATCGGTAGTACAAGAGTACACTCCCAGAAATTGATCGACGCTTACGACAATGTTACGTACTAAAGTCATCCAGTTGAAATACCATTCAGTTGCTGCAATCACTTCTCAGACAAAATCTTTCCAAGACAAAGACCCAGTATCCACCTAAGCGACTCCATAGACGAAGAAGAGCAAATCACACTGAATACCAATAAACAGACACTCTGGAAGTTGCTGCCACGCGTCAACTTCCTTCTAACAAGGGGAGCTGTTATATCCGTTTTTACCAACTAACCTTAATAATGAAGTACCTACTTATTTCCCATCAGGATATATCAGGTGTCAGCCATCTGAATCGACGCATCCAGTTTCAATGCCAATGTCAGCGAGAACTACTACGTCCAGGCTTTCTCACAACCTCAGCATTTTGTAAATCATATAAAACCATTTGCCGGTGTTTAATATTTGTTCGTAATAATTTAGATTTAGTACATGTAACTTTAATTCTTGTATTTTCAAAATAAAATATTTTTTTAAAAAGTCAAAAAAGTTTTAAGTGATATAAAATATATATATATATATATATATATATATATATATATATATATATATATATATATATATATATATCAAGTAATTAGGTAATATTGACTGATACTATGTAGATTTAATTATAGGTAATAACACAGAGTTTTACTTATCCTGCCCCTAAAAAATAAATGACTGCAACCCCAAAACAAAACTATAATCTATATATATATATATATATATATATATATATATATATATATATATATATATATATATTGATACATGTATCCATGTGACTTCCAAAGTAGATTCTCGTAATACGCTGTTACTTCATATATACCGTTATGACTTCCGATTTCGGAAGTCACAACGTTTTGCCTATATTTTTACGAATTTGGCTACTAGATGGTATCAGAAGGCTTATATTAAAAATTTCGCTGGAAGTCATATCGTATCTAACATACTCATAAGATAAGATTTTAGTTCGACGGTATATCACCAGCGCTAGTGTCGCTCCCGTTCTACTATACAGGTTATGTACACAACGCGTAGCGTCTTCCGTATACCACACCGCTCGGTGTGACTTCCGTTTTTTGGCAACCCTGTGTAACGGTTTCCAGACATTTATCTGTTGTAGATTCGCGGTCCTAATCGTACTTAGTGTTTTGTGTGCCTTTTGTTTTTAAACATGAATAATAGCAGATCTGCTTTACTTTTAAAGTTAGCCTTAAATGAAGGTACAATAAGTGATTATATATCTCTATAATTATATATTTTCTGTACTTATTTCAATCTATAATATTTACTTACCTATTTACTTATATAAATTCATTTTTCTCGTGTTTTTGTTTACTTCCTTTTTTACAATGAACTTCTAATTTAATCTACACTCACCGGCACGAAAAACGGGCACCCTAAAAAAATAGGTAATTTTTGATGTCTCGTATCTCCCAAACCTTTGGTCCGATTTAAGTAATGTTTTTAATATGTTATAGCCTTATTATTTAACAATATAGCTATGATAACATTGTTGATAGATAGGTACATTTTCATTGTATACCGGGTGTACCAATCAAACTGGGTTTTTTCTCAATTTTCACAACACCCTGTGAAATATTCTAGCCTTTATAAAATATTTAAATTAAAGCCTAACTATAGCTCCAGGTTTTATTAACATTCTGTTTTTTTATTCATTCGCTTACGTTGGATAATAAAAAAGTTAAGGACTTTAACAACTAGCCATGTTCTTTATCGATACAGGTGTTTCTAAATATAAGTGCGACAAATTTTAAGGGGTAATTTCTGCATGAAAAAATAATGATCGTTTGGCAAAATAATTTTATATTTGCAAGCATTTGCGGACATAGCTTTATCAAGTAAACGATCATTATTTTTTCATGCAGAATTACCCCTTGAAGTTTGTCGCACTTATTTAGAAACACCATGTATTGATAAAGAACATGTTTAATTGTTAAAGTCCCTAACTTTTTTATTATCCAACATAAGCGAATGAATAACAAACAGAACATTAAGAAAACCTGGGACTATAGTTGGGTTTTAATTTCAATATTGTATAAAGGCTAGAATATTCCACAGAGTGTTGTGAAAATTGAAAAAAAAAACCAGTTTGATTGGTACGCCCAGTATACAATGATAATTTACCTGTCTAGAAACAATATTATTACAGCGATATAGTTAAAGAATAAGGCTATAACATATTAAAGAAATACTTAAATCGGAGAATAGGTTTAGGAGATACGAGCCATCAAAAATGACCCATTTTTTGGGGTGCCCGTTTTTCGTGCCGGTGAATGTATCTATTAAATAATCTAAATTATTTTTAAAAACCTTATTAAAAGCTTAAATACAAGAAATGTAGGTAAATGTTCTCATTTAACGAAATTTCCGAAAATTGTGTATTTTTTTGACCCAAGTAGGCTGAAAAATCGATTTTATAGTTATTGTTATTTCGAAAGTAATAAAACGTGTAAAAATTACAAAAAAATTGAATGTACAATTACAATTGAATGGAATTAAATACACGATAAAATGAATCAAGAGCGATAAAAAGTTTAAAGTAATAAATTCTAGTAATAATATAAAATACAGTAAACTCTCTCTTAAGGGGGTAGGCGCAAAATCTCTGTCCAATGCTATTTAAATACATTTATTTTTTTCGAATCCTGAGAAAACTAATAAATATTTTTTAAAACATACACCCAGAATGAAAGATAACATTATTACGGGGGACCGAAAGTCCCTTAGAATAAAAAAAAGTTTCTTTTGAATGAAATATTCGAAATTAAAAATCACACTAACTTTTCTCTTGTTTTTTCATCCCATTATCTTTATTAAAATAAACATATATTAGGTATATAAGTTATTAAAATAAACATTATATAAGTTTTCAGGGACTTTCTGCCCTCGGTAATAATGTAAGCTTCCATTCTGCGTTTAAATTTTTCAAAAATACTTATTAGTTTTCTCAGAATTCGAAAAAAATTAATGCATTTAATTAGCACTGGACTAAGATTTTGCGCCTATCCACAACGAGCACCTCCTCTATACGGACGGTATTTAAAACAAAATTCATTTGCCGATATACTGAGCCTGTACTCTTCCGGACAATCCCTTAAAATGATGTGTACCTAAATGAAAAAAAAAATACATAGATATTTTTTCCAAATATTTTAGAATACAAAACTACAATATTTATATTTTATTATTTCAAATTAACACAGAGATGACAACGAGTGATATTTGATAACTTTACCTTATCAGCAGTAGGTAATAAAAATCTGGTTCTAGTGTGGGATCCGTCATTAAAATATTTTGTGTGTCGGTCATTAAAAGAAATGTGATACCATAACGCGTTGCTCTAATAATACTTTAACATTGCTTTTATGTTGTGACTAAAAATGTTAACGGAATGTCTGCTTGGCAAAAGAAAACATCGGCACAATAACAATTTTCTTCTTTGATATGTTACCTATGTATGTGTATGCCAAATTTCATGTCAATCTTAAGTGGTTTTTTAAAATTTATGGGTTTTGCAATATTTTACCGTCAGCGAACGGACTAATAGAAGAGGATCCGATATAAGGCCGATCTGCATCGATATATTTAATGGATAACAATAATTATTGGATATGTAATTTAGTATGTTAACAATTATAAAAAACAAGGGGTGCATGATCTAATTTTCTTCTGACTATAATCAATTAATAATTAATAAATGACTTTTATCTACTCTATGTCATATTATAATATATAAATTTTTAGTTTGTGAAAACTGTCATTATAGATAGCAGTGCTTTAAAGTAAGCATGAAGTAACAATGTATTTTAAATGGGATTTACTTTTTCTCACTGTTTTTGACACACTTTCATATAATTAAATATTCTTTCTTAACTTTCGCGTTTCATGGTGATGACATCTTCTTTTTCTTCAAGTGCCATCTCCGCGAAGGAGGTCGGCAATCATCATAGCTATTCGGACCTTGGAGACGGCTGCTCTGAAAAGTTCGTTTGATGTACATCCGTACCATTCTCTCAGGTTGCGCAACCACGATATTCTGCGTCTCCCTATGCTTCTTTTTCCTTGAATCTTTCCCTGCATAATGAGTTGGAGCAAGTTGTATCTCTCTCCACGTGTAATATGTCCGAGATATTCCAATTTTCTGGTTTTAATTGTATTTAAGACTTCCATTTCTTTATTCACCTTTCTCAGAACCTCTTTGTTTGTGACGTGTTCTGTCCATGATATTTTTAGAATTCTTCTATATACCCACATCTCGAATGATTCCAGTTTTTTCATTGATGCCGCATTCAAGGTCCAAGCTTCCATTCCGTAAAACAGAGTCGAGAAAACGTAGCACCTAGCCAAGCTTATTCTTAGCTCTAACCTTAGATCTCTTGTGCAGAGCACAAGAGAGGTGATGACATAATGAGCAATAAATTACAAAAAAAAAATTTGACAGTTTTGTGGTTTGAAAGAAATTAGAATTTTTATATGTCACAGTTCTAAGAATTGTAGAATAGAAATGAATTCCAGTGACGAAGAGTTACAGTATTTTTATTTGTTTATCGTAGATAAAATATTGTATGAAATTGTGCGTGAAGTACTTTTTGCGAACTTACGCGATGTATAGCACTCACTCCGTTTCATAAATAACTATTTTCATATATTAAAAAAAAATGTTTCGACCCGGGTAGATATTATTCCAGATTTTCAGATTTGGGCACAGAGTTGGATTGTTGGGGCATATATGGAGAGCAGGTAGCGCAACAACTATAAACTCAATTTTACAATGGAGACCCGGAGTTAGAAGGAGACGCGGAGGAACTAGAATAAATGGTTACAGGAATTAAAGGAAGATTTATATAGGGCAGGAATTAGAGACTAGCAGAAAAACAAAAGAGGATAGAAAGAAATGGAGAAGCATAGTCAATAGTATCGAGTAGCAGATTGGGAAAAATCTGCTCGAAAAAGATGGATCTAGATAGCTTTTTAGCGGGTAATCCCCACCTGGAGGGTTTAGCCATTTAATTTTTTATTACATATATTATTGGTACATCAAAAATTAAAAGGACGGTGCCTGTAATAAAATCTAAAATATTAAAATTTTCTATAAGTTCAAATTTATTTATTAACATTTTTGATATAATTTTCATAAATAAATGACTTACTATTAACACTTTTTTAATTAATTCCAATAAATCCATTTTACAGCAATAATAATATATTAGTATTTTTGTTAAAATAAATATCAATCATATTATCATAAATAACACAGGTTTACAAAAAAAACTAAATTTCGGACAATTTGACGAAACCATATGACAAGGGGGTTTTTGGAGTGGCTGATCACAAATCCGGGGTCTGCTCACCTCTATCGCGTCAGGTAAAGGTCATTTCAAGGTCAAATCAAGATAAATCGACAGTCGCTCTGAAAAAGTATATTAGGGGGTTCTTGGGGTCGCTGAAGATGAATCCGGAGTCCGCTGACCTCTATCTCGTCTAGTTCAACGTCATTTTAAGGTCAAATCAACAAATTGACACAATTGCTCTGAAAGTATAGGGAGTTTTGGGGTCGCTGATCATGAAAACTGCGGTCCGTTGAGCTCTACTACGTCATGTAAAGGTCATTTCAAGTTCAAATCAGGAGGAGTTAACAAAATGGATTTGACCTTGAAATGGCCTTTACCTGACGTGGTTGAGCTCAACGGGCCCCAGTTTTGTGATCAGGGACCCCAAAAACACCCTAATATACTTTTTCACAGCGATTGTGTTGATTTATCTTGATTTGACCTCGAAATGACCTTCAGCTACACGTGATAGAGTCAGCAGATCCGGGATTCGTTATAAGCGACCCCAAAACCCTCCTAATATACTTTTTCAGAGCGACTGTCGATTTATCTTGATTTGTCCTTGAAATAACCTTTACCTGACGTGATAGAGGTTAGCGAACCCCGGATTCGTAACCAGCGACCCCAAAAACCCCCCTAGTCATATGGTTTCGTCAAATAGTCCGAAATGTATTTTTTTGTAAACCTGTATAATCAAAAGAATATCAATATTTTAATTTAAATGGACAACTTTAAAACACAGACAACTGTATTCACAGTAAAAGTTTCAAAAGATCACACATTACGCTCAAAATAGGAGGTAAATCTAGCAGACGAGTCGTTGTGACTTCCAAAATATGACAACACCGCTGGAAGTGACAACGCGCCTTGAACTGCCCTATATATGGAAGCCATAACGTATGATGTACGCTTCGGTATATACGTATATATATACAAAATTTATTTTGGTAAATCCTTTCCCCTCAATAGGTAGACCCATTTTATAAGCCCCCCTTTTACCAAATACACAATTTTTAAAAAATAATTCCTAGTAGAAAAGGTGGAAGTCGGACAGCCTCTTCTGTATACCGGAAGTCACAACTTAACGTGCATCAATATATATATATATATATATATATATATATATATATATATATATATATATATATATATATATATATATATATATATATATATTGCATTTGCGTCCCTCGTGGCTTCTGTATAGTTTTGACTCTTCGTGACTTCCGATCAATATACAGCGTGTATATTAACAAGAATGATTCCATACAGTTAGCGCTCGCTTTGGCATCCGTTATACTGGCAACAATGTACTATGGTATCAAGTCAAATATTTAACCTTGGTCGTGTTTACGTGGGAATTTAGTTGAAGAACCCAGACAAATTCTATTTATAACTTTTGCCAAGTATGTGGTTTGCTCGAATATACGATAAGGATTTGCTGTAAATTCTTTGTTTCCGTTTTTATACTCTTAAATCAGGTTAGAAAAACTTAATTTCTTGGGTGTAATTATGAATAATGTATTTTCTAGACTTTAAAATTTTCTATTTTATTTTGATGGAAGAAGATTATGGATTTCGGAAGATTTCGATGGAATAAGTTATAATGTAATATACCTAACAATACCACTATATACCCTTGACAAATGTTTTTTTTTAGTTAATAATTGTTTGATGAGCCTTTCGATAGGTTAGGTTTGGTTTATTCTTAAATTTTATTTTGATAAATAATCGGTATTGTTTCTCTCTCTCTCTCTTTCTCTCTCTCCCTCTCTTTCTCTCCCTGTAATACCTTCCCTTATTATGAAGTATTGGGCGCTCTTGCGTTTCTTAGCCAAAAATCAAAGATGACTGATTCGCAGGATTAGCGCATCCTTTTCTGTTTTATTCTTTCGAAATTTGCTGTACAAGTATTTTCCATTGCTCTCTGTTTCTCGCTCTCTGTTTGACTTCTCTCCATCTCAACGACAATTCTTTCATGATCTCTTGTTACAGTTCTTCTCCAGCAATTAATATTTTGATTTTGGTTAATTCTGATATATTATCGCGTGTGTTCCAGATTTTTCTTAGGAGGAAACAGTAGCGATCAACAGGTAGCGAAAACGCGTTCCAAGATTGCAGTTGTAATTTTGAATATTTTTTCGAAATATTTGGCACACGTATTCGTAATATAATAAAGAATGGCGGTACAGAGCCAATTTGAAAAATATATTAATATGTGGAAATTACTCTGTAATTAAATACAATATTAAAAAAACGAGCCTGAACCGCCATTAAGAAGACCAAAAAAAATACACTTTCTTCAAATAAACTTTTTTATCCTATGCCTAGATTTTGTGTAATTTTGGAACTACTAAATTTTTTTATTTCAT
This sequence comes from Diabrotica virgifera virgifera, assembly GCF_917563875.1. NCBI lineage: Eukaryota > Metazoa > Arthropoda > Insecta > Coleoptera > Chrysomelidae > Diabrotica > Diabrotica virgifera. The sequence goes on along the minus strand of NC_065451.1, from coordinate 144,335,661 downwards.
TAGTAGTTCCAAAATGACACAAAATCTAGGCATCGGATAAAAAAGTTTATTTGAAGAAAGTGTATTTTTTTGTTCTTCTTAATGGCGGTACAGGCTCGTTTTTTTTTAATATTGTATTTAATTACAGAGTAATTTCCACATATTAATATATTTATTAATTTGGGCTCTGTACCGCCATTCTTTATTATATTACGAATACGTGTGCCAAATATCTCGAAAAAATATTCAAAATTACAGCCGCAATCTTGGAACGAATTTTGGCTACCTATTGATCGCTACTGTATCACCTTAATGCATTATATGATTATATAATGAGTGCATATTATTGTGCCTTTACTATCCTTTTTTCTACATCTGCTCTATTAGCGCCTTTTTTTCCATGATCGATCCCAGATATGTAAAGTTATCTACCTCCTGTATTTGTCTTCCTTGTATTTTAATTTTAGTTTCTTGGTTGCTGTTTTTTTTAAGTTTGTTTTTTTTTTGTCTTTATCTTCAGGCCCATTATCTTGGAGTATTTTGCAAGCTTGTCGATCTTCTTTTGCTTATGGCTGCTATGTTCGGTTAGGGGACAAATGTCATCTGCGAACTACAAATCGTCCAACTAGTTATGCAATTTCCATCTAATACCTGTTTTATTATCGCTTATTTTCTGCATGATCCAGTCCGTTATTATTATAAATATTGTCGGGGATAGCACACATCCTTGTTTAACTCCGCTTTGTATAGCTATATCTACTACCATTTTTCCCGCATGTTGTAATCTGGCTCTATATTTCTTGTAAAACAGTCTGATTAAGTTGATTTATTTTATCGGTAGTCCATATAGTTTTAGAATCTTCCACATTTGTTCTCTGTTTATACTATCGAAGGCCTTTTCAAAGTCACAAGTTTATATTTTTTTGCCATTCACCAGCTTGTTCCAAGATAATTATAGAGTACAAGAGATACAGAGGTACAGGTACAAGATACAGAGGTACAGATAGAGTACAAATGTGGTCGATAGTGTAGCGTTTTGCGCGAAAACCTTCTTGGTTGCTTCTTAGTCTTAGTTTCTTGTCTATTTCTGGCTTCAGTCTATTCAATATGATATTTGACATTATTTTGAATGTGGCACTTAGCAGTGTTATTTCTCGCCAATTCTCGCATTTTTTGGTATCTTAATGGTTAAACCCACGTTCCATTTCTGTGGGAGCTCCTGGTCGGCCCATATCTTGTTAAAGAGTTTGTGTAACATTTCTACTGATTCGTTTGCGTCCGCCTTTATTAAATCTATCGGTAGTTTATCGCTTTCAGCGGCTTTGCCATTTTTGTTAGTTGATTCAGTGTGTTTTGTATTTCTTCTTTCGTAATTTCAACTGTTCTAATATTTATTTCCTGTATTACATTATATCCGTCTATATCTGGTGTTTGGAGTATATTTCCTTGCAGTGTTCTTTTCATCTTTGTATTATTTTATGTTCTGATTTAATTATATTATTTCCTTGTTTATCTTTGCTTTGTTTATTACTGTTTAGCGTTTTCCCTGTCAAATTTCGGATGATATTGTACTGTATTTTCATATTTACCATATGATTTACGTAGTATCTTTTGTCTTTTCTGACTTGCTTTTTAACCGCTACATTTTTCTTTGTATTTCCTTTCTACTGCTTTTCCTTCTTCGGTTGCTTCTTTTTGTAACATTTCTTCTTTAAGTTTCTTTCTTTCTTCTCTTAATTGCAATAGTCCAGAAAAATAAGGTTTTTGTCAGGACACTTGACCAGCCAGGTGGCAAATGGTTTTTTTGGAGTTATACATATTACATTATAAATACAACAAAGCCCGTCACAGCTCGGACGAGAATTTTAGTTATTAACAAATAAGGGTCAAATATGACAGTTTTTTTGTTTAAATGGCTACAGGTAAAAATAACGTAATTGTAGATATCTTTTAGTAGATAAGCAAAGGTTTAAAATGGAAGTTTTTCAGTTTTGTTCTGATTATTTATTACTTCGTAAATTGCAAAATAAAACTAAATTTCGAAAATAAAGAAATTGCTATAACTTTTGCAAAAATGAACGTAAGACTTTGATATTGCATGAAATGTTGAGTCAAACAGTCCACATAATGCACAAAAAATTGCAAGACGATTTGTCAATTAGTTTAAATTGCATTCGATTTGTTTATCACAAAGAGCTTTTTTGCAATGTTGTTGTTCAGAAAATAATAATGATACAGCAATTCTGTGGAAACCACAGGATAGAAGAATACTTACATTTTCAACTTATTTAAAAAATCAATAAGAAGTCATTTTTACCATTCTGAAAACATTTTACGAAAGTAGAATCATTTTTGGCTTATAAACAATTTGAATAACTATATTAACATATTGACTAAATCTGCGTTGGGATTTGAAAAGCTGATATTTTTATACGAATTTTCAAAAAAAAACTTTTCGCCTAGGTTAATTACGAGCAAATTTAGCCACTTCTATTACTTATTTAATTTACAGTTACTTCTATATACATAAAATTCTCCTGTAACAGTGTTGGTTATCATATTTCTCCGAAACGGCTTGACCGATTCTTATGAAATTTTACACATATATTCTGTAGGACTGAAAATAGATTGTAATCTATTATTTATACCCATAAGTAATAAGGGGGGTTACCCTCTGCCACTTTTTTATTGTTTTAGACAAAATTGTCTACCTTAATTTTATAGTATGTACCATTAAAAATATATATACAACCCTTAATTTTCACCCTTCTATCACCAAGACCCTATTTTTTAATAGACATCTATTTATTTGCGTCTATAAAATTCTCCTGTCGTAGTGTTAGTTGCCAATTATTTTAGTGATGACAACTTTGGCATGGTTCTGATTAGTATTCGTTCTATAAGAAATAAAATTGATGAATTATTTTTGTTTCTGGAGGAATTAGGATTTCCTCCGATAGTTGCGGTTACAGAGCACTGGCTTGAAGTTAACGAGCCTTTTTTGTAGAAAAATATACCACAATTGCCAGGTATGATCGTCCAAGTTCGGCTCATGGAGGCACCCTGATTCTCTCTAGAAATAATGATTTTTCTCTGGTAACAAAATACGACTTTTTGTTAAGTGAATCCTTCTTTGAGTTTTCCTTAGTTTATAATAAAAATCTTAATCTTTACATTATTTGCATTTTTAGATCACCTGATTCTACCGTGGAACTATTTTTTCAGAACCTGCTAAATTTGTTAGATGACCTGCCTCATAAAAGCAGAAAAATTCTATGCGGTGATTTTAACATTAATTATGCTGCTGCCAGTGCTACCCAAGTGTCCCTGGCAAACATATTTGAATCGTATGGTCTCTCAATGCACGTTAATTCTCCTACAAGGATTACAAAAACTACATCTACCATAATCGATTATATTTATATTGTCTCAGATTTCTCACCCCTTGATGTCTGCTCTACAGTTATTAATGCGGGACTATCTGATCATGAAGCAGTGTATACGAAGTTTAACATCTTCAGCAAACCCTCCTCAAAAACCCGACGTTTAGGTAGGATTTTTTCCGCCCAGAATTTTCGTAAATTCCAAAATTTATGCTTAACTTCTGAGTGGCAATTTCCTTCTATAGACGTGGACTATAATTTCAGTGTTTTTCTAGATAAGCTTCTCCACATCTTCAATAAGGCATTTCCTTTAATTCCTATTAAGCCAAAACATCGCAAACCTTGGGTTACGAAAGGTATTCGCATATCAGCTAAGAATATGCGTTCACTACTATACATCAAGAAATTTACTACCAATGTTGCTGTCACTGAATATATCATGAAGTACAGGACAACATATCTAAAACTTGTCAGTTCAGCTAAAAAAGACTATTATCAAAATCGTCTGGGAAGCTCTAAAAGTGTTGCAAAAGAAACTTGGTCTATTATAAACGATCTTCGAAATAAAACTCACACAGCTCAATCATTTTCCCTTCCAAATCCTGAAAGTCTAAACGACTACTTCGTTAATGTGAGTAAAAATATAACATCAACAATTTTGCCGCAACAAGATCCCATTTCCTATCTTTCTAATTCAAGACAGGTCTCGAATTCATTCTTTTTACGACCAGTCGATAACTCTGAACTGATCCAAACAATCAATAGTATCAAAAGCAAATCATCCTGTAGTACTGATGGACTATCTATAAAATGTTTCTCTAATCTCACAGAAAATGTGTTGGAAATCCTCCTCTCACTAATTAATGATTCCTTCGAAAAAGGTAAATTTCCAGAGTGCCTAAAGACAGCCATTATTATTCCTCTTCATAAGGGTGGCGAAAAATCTGATGCCTGCAACTATAGACCTATTGCCTTACTACCGGTACTCTCCAAAATTATTGAGAGACTCATTAAAACTCGACTTATATCCTTTATCGTTGATAACAACATTTTATCACAAAATCAGTTCGGCTTTTTAACAAATAAATGTACCACTGATGCCATGTTTTCTGTACTACATGAGGTTTACCAAGCACTAAACAATAATCTTTATACTGCCACTGTTTTCTGCGACTATGCCAAAGCTTTTGATTGTGTAAATCACGACATCTTGATTACAAAACTAAATTTCTATGGAATTCGAGGTATTTCTTTGAATTGGTTCCAATCCTACTTGAATAATCGGAAACAACTAGTTAGAGCAAATGATACTGACTCTAGTCTCAAAAACATCGTATGTGTAGTACCACAAGGTTCAGTATTGGGTCCTATACTGTTCCTTATCTTTATAAATGACATCACTAATTTAAAAATCAATGGGAAAATTTTTCTTTTTGCTGATGATACCAGTATCACTTGGAGCAACTCAACTATTGCATCTCTTCATGAAACTATAACTTCGGATCTACTGACGATAAAGACCTGGTCTGACTCTAATTTACTCTCTTTTAACGTAAATAAAACAGTAGCATGATCCTATAAAGGAGCTCTTCAACCTTTGCCTCTTAATAACAGCCAGATCAGTACCGTTGATTCTGTAAAATTTCTTGGTATTTTTTTAGACAGCAACCTCAAATGGTCCCTTCATATCGATTCGTTAAGTAAGAAACTCGCCTCAGCTTGCTATGCAATACGATCTGTCTCAAGGGAACTCAATTTAGCATCTTCTAAAATAACATATTTTTCGTTGTTCGAGTCTCATCTTCGATATGGTCTTCCTTTTTGGGGTTCTAGTACAGCTGCTCAATTTGATGTCATTTTTCGATTGCAAAAAAGAGCAATAAGATATTTGTTTGGCCTCAGAAGATCTACACATTGCAGAAGTTACTTCAGAGATCGCGAAATTTTAACACTTCCATCTTTATATATTCTAGAAACGGTTTGTTTAATTCGTAAACACCTTCATGTCTTTCCATCAAGGCACAATCATCTTTACTCCACCAGAAATTCAATCTTTGATATTTATTTACCGATTCCATCCACTGAGTTAGTAAAGAAATCTATATTATATTCCGCAAAGAAACTGTACAATCATCTTCCGTTACAACTTAAATCTGCACCATCTTTCCCTAAGTTCCGTAAAATGACAAAAGCCTATCTATCCAAAAGACCATATTATTCAATAGAAGAATTTCTTAATGAATAACTAAGAAAATTGGGTTCCATACGCAGTAGCATAAACCTATGCAGCAGCAAAACCAGTTCCTTATGTTGTACCTATTTTATTTTATTTTATTTGTTGTATGTTCAATTTGCAATTTATATATATTTTGCAATAAATTGTTTTTGTCTTGGCTTTTATATCTTATACTGTACATTATTGACGATTTATCTAATTTTAGTAAATTGTAGTTGTTATTTGTTATTTATATTATGTTTTTCTTTTGACTGTATGTAAGCTTTGTCCATAAAATTGTAAAAATTTTCAGTGACAATAAAGCATATTTCTATTCTATTTTATTCATAATCCTCTGATACCGCTTGAACGATTTTTATGAAATTATATATGTATACTGGAAGGTCTTAGAATCATAATTATCGGCCCCATAACATTTTGTATTGTTAGGTAGGTATATGTGTACATAACATACTCTACAAGACTACAAGAAGTATATATAAATAAAAAAAAATGATCAAAATCCATCAACTATCTCTGGAGATATTAAGAGCAACATATCTTTGAAAAATAAATTTCATTTTTTGAATGCACAGATTTTAATAATTCCCCTCCACCGACCACGAGTCGATTTCGTTAGGGCGTTATTTTTAAAGATATATTAACCACTCTGTTCAAGTTTACTCAAACTTTTACATATAAACTATATACATACCTTGAACTTCAAAATAGCGCTAGTTAGCTTTCTTAATTGTTATGAACAAACTAGCTGTGCATTAAATAAAAAAAGTGGCTAACTTTGACCGTAATTAGCCAAGGTGAAAGTTTTTTTAACATTTGTGTAAAAGTACACATCGAAAACAATGTGATAAATACATGGGTATTTCCTGTACACCAACAATCAGCAAAATATACGAAAGGATCTTAAAAAACCGACTAGAAGACGAATACAAGAAAATGGAAGCAGAAGAGCAAGCAGGATTCAGAGCCGGAAGATCTACAATTGATCACCTTTTTGCAATCGCACAAGTCATGGAAAAGAAAACAGCGATTAACCAAGAGATTCATTTCGTATATTATATTGATCTGAAAAAGGCATACGACAGTGTACCTTCGGTAAAGTTATGGGAGGCAATGGAGAATACAAATATAAACATAGAAATGTGAAAATTGAAAACTACCCCTAACTGTAAAAAATTATAAAACAACATTTTTAACTTTAATATTGTCAATATTTGGTTTTTATTAGGTAAATAATGATTGTTTTATGCTTTAAGATATACTATCATAATATTTCAACCCTTAAAACCACCCTTGCTGGAGCTATATATTAAAAATTTACTTATTCTAAAAGAATCATTTCAGCTTGCATCGATTTACATAAAAATTTGGGATTAGGATCACATCACCCTGTACTTCATATTCTGTATCATGCTTAAGGGCGTTGATTATTTTAGGGGTGTAACCTACCCCCTATTGACAAAAATTATATAAAAACATTGTAAATTTTAATATGGGTAAAATTTGGTTTTGATTGGTTAAATAATGATTGTTTTATACTTTAGGATAAAATATCATATTTCAACCCTTAAAAACCACCCTTAATAACATCACAATTTTTATAAGTAGATAATTTAATAGATCTATACAGAAAAAAAGTAGAATTAAAGAATTACAAAAACATTTATTTACACAAAAATACGAATTTACAAATATGTACAAATACAAATAGTTTTTTAGTCATCTTCCAGTATATCAACCGGTTCTGTGGTATTATACATATATTGAAAATTATCCATAAGCGGACTATTCGATATTTAAAAAAAGAATCGTTTTCTAAACATGGCTCCTTTATTTTTGACGATAAAAAGTTTTTTCAAAAATAATTCTGTAGGATTTTTGAAGAGTTCTAAGACCGTGAAAACTAAATTCTGTAAGATCCCTTAGTTTTTAATTGGGGTGAGTTTAAAAGACGCGAATAAGGGGGTGTTTGCTCGTAAATAGAGGTTTTAAATAGCTATAGTATCTCTCTAACTGTTCACTGTAATGAAAATCTATGCACAAGAGAATTTTACTTATTAAATAATAAGCGACAATTTAGTAGTCCATAATTTTTTTCGTATCTCCAGTATTTTCGGAGATATTTTGAAGTAAAAGGTGACAAATAGGCCAATTTTTCTAAAATTAGGCCTTTTAAATAGGTCGAACTTCTTGGGTGTATTGATAATACGAATATAAAGGGAATTACAGAAAGGTGAAGACCAATTTTTAATCAGTAGGGTAGTTAGGGGGTTGTTTTCACTGATTTTTTCATAGAGAATAGCAGGTACCGACCTTTTTTTGATCATGAGTCGCTTAATTTTCATACTACGAGCTTCATATTATTATTTTTTGAAAGGTCTAACAGTATACTTAAAAGATTATTTAAGTTTAATTTAATTTGTGTTACTAAAAGATGCATTTTTGATATCCACAGTTTTTTTGATTAAATGCATATTTTTCGAGGTGTTCTCAAAAAACCATCTAAAAAAGTCGATTTTTTCGTCGAAAAACTGTTACTTTCAAGCGCGAATAACTCGAAAAATACTAGTTTTACGAAGAAAATGTAAAAAACATTTTTTTCTTAGAATTCATTTTTACATCGATTTACATGGTTAAAATATAATAAAAAATTCCCGTCTCCGAGATGGGCTGGCAACCACTCCAAGCTTTTAACGTACAGCGGCATGATATAGAAAATGATTCTTGGACCATTCCCTACCTTCTGTGAAAATTTTAAGTAAATCCATGCTGGACGAAAAAATTGCGAGCCAAAATGCTTAATTTTCTCGACTATAGAAGGAGGAGAAACAATCAGTAAATGTAACCAATATAAATACCTGGGTATGAAAATCACGAATGATGGAACACTGGACGGAGCCATTAAAGAACGAAATATTCAGGGCAGGAAAGCTCCTAAACTCAGTACTCTGGGACAAGCAGATAAACAACCAAAACAAGAAAAAATCTATAACGCCGTAGTGAAAAGCATTATAACATACAGCTGCGAAGTATGGCATATGAAGGAAAAATCAAAACAAATGTTAGATGTTACTGAAATGGATTTCTGGAGAAGAGTTGCAGGAAGACCAAGAAGAGAACATGTCACCAATGAACGGATACGAGAAATAATGAAGGTCACACATACAATAAATGACGAAATCAACGAAATACAACTACGATGGTTTGGTCACATACAAATAATGCATGAAGACAAAATCACAAAACAAGTGCAAAACTAGAAACCGCAAGGTAGAAGAAGACGAGGTAGACCGCGGAAAATTTGGCAGGCAGGAATAAACAAAGCCATGGATGAAAGAGGTCTGCAAGTAGATCAATGTGCGGACAGAGAGGAATGGCGAACGGGTATCGGAAGACGGAGAAGGTTATAAACCGATAATACAATAATAATGTAAAAGTACCAGCTTTTTAAATCCTAAAGTCTAGGGATGGTGCATGGCGGTTTTTGAACAAAAAACCGGGTTTCGGTTATACCGTTTTTTTTACTTACGGTTTAACCTGGCGGTTATAGCCGGTCAAATAACCGGTTGTTCCAAAAACCGGTTTTCGTTTTTTTAATCAAAAGCAAATACTCAATAGGTTATAATGTTACATTTATATTGCACTTTATTTTGCTCAATTTTCCTCCCGAAAAATTCCCCAACCAATTCAACCTATAAAAATTTTCCCAGGGGCTTTCAAATTACCCTAAAAATGGGCGAAAGTACCCCAATCTCTGATTCGTCGCTAGTTGTAGACGGCTTCGGCGTATATTGCGTTGTGAATAATTGGGATATTCTCAAAAATGATGATCGTACCGATCTACCCGAAATGTCCCTTGGATCTATCAAGTTTAGAAAAATATCCAAATGACTTATATTTTACTCAAAAATAAATTCGATAAACCAATTCATTATTTACTTCTCTACTGCCATCAAAAAATTTCAGTAGGTAATATTTTTTAATACGTTTGTATAATAGCTACCTTTTATTTCCTAATATTTAAAAATTACATATTGGAGATTCCTAATCGTATTTCGGTATTCATATTTCATACAAGAGTCTCAAGTCTCAAGTACTCAAGTATAAACAATTTTTTAGATGATGGTTGGAATATCGATTTCAAGCAGATCACTTACTTTTTTATGTAAATATATTGTAGCGGAAAAGAAATCTTGGCCGATCCCCGTATAACAGTAAACACCTCGAGAATGACGTAATCGGATGTGCTAGGCCTCGCCGGAGAATTCTGGAAGGTACGTCACGTAGGCGGAACAAGCCGATAGCTCGAGATGGGAGTCGATTGTTCCAGAATAACAACTGGGTATAAATACGGGCATATTTTGTGAATAAGTTTAGTGTATAAGATAAATTCGTCTGTAACTTATATAAATAAAGTCGTATATAAATTACGAACCGCTAGTTTTATTGTAATTAGAAGTAATTACACTAATCACGCTACAGTTGGTGTCGGTGTTCGGTAAACTTAGTGCGATATAAATAAGTGAATTACAGAGAGACTTTAAAAGACTTTTGAACTTTATTCGTCGGGAATAACCGGAGTGCGTTAATTGTTCGGTATTCGGAAAGACTTTAAAAGACTTTTGGACTTTATTCGTCGGGAATAGTTAAAGTGCGTTGATTGTTCGGTATTCGGAAAGACTTTTAAAAGACATTTTGGAAAGTACGTGTGTGCCGACCAAAGATGTTGCTACGAGAACTTACAGTAAAACAGCTCCGTGAACAGCTAGAGGAACGGGATCTGGACAGCAGTGGGCTCAAGATAGTCCTACAAGCACGACTCGAGGAAGTCCTAACGAAGAACGGAGATGATCCAGAGACGTTCCACTTCCAGTCAGCAGAACAAGCAATCTTATCGAAATTAAAAACTGTTTCTGAAACGATTGATGATACTTCTAAGTTAAGCAACGAGAAATTTGAAAGTGTTTCTCAAAAGATCGATGAAACTTCTAGACAGAACAACGAGAAATTTGAAAGTGTTTCTCAAAAGATCGATGAAACTTCTAGAAAAAGCGACGAGAAACTTGAAGAAGTTAGTAAAAAAAACAATGAGAAATTCGAAACCATTTCTCAAAAGATCGATGAAACTTGTAGAAAAAGCGATGAGAAATTTGAAAGTGTTTCTCAAGTAATAAAAGACGTTTGTAAACAGACCGACGAGAAATTTGAAGAAGTTTCCAGAACATTCGATAAGATACAGAAAAGTGTAGACGACAATAAAGAAATGCTAGAAGAGAAGATCAAACAACTAGAGAGCATGATAACTGATACAAAAGTACAACCATCAGTTAATGCAGTAGCTTTAGATCTTGTAGTGAAGGATGAAACACCGAGAGACGAAACATCGCATCATATGAGATTTAAATTACCACCATTCGATGGGAAGTCCTCTTGGTCCATATACCTTAGACAATTCGAAGCTATTGCGACCGCCAACCATTGGACCGAACAAGAAAAGGCTGTTTCCTTGACTGCTGCTTTGCGAGGTGATGCTGCAGATATATTAAGATCAATTCCTAAGGGTCAAGAAAAATGTTACCAGACCTTGTTCACTCGTCTAGAAAAACGCTATGGAGATGCCCATCTACAACAAGTATACAAAGCACAACTGAGAAATAGAAGTCAACGAGCAAGTGAGAATCTGCAAGAATTTGAAGCAGATGTGGCTCGTGTGGTGCGGTTGGCTTATCCGGAGGTGCCAGACAGCGTTTTAGAAGAAATTGCGGTAGATACCTTTGTCAATGGGCTGAAAGATAGTGAACTACAGAAAGCTTTACGACTAGCAAGACCGAAAGTTTTAGATGAAGCACTTGCTATTGCATTGGAACACGAAACGGCTAGTCAAACTTCACGAAGCCATAGAGTAAGAACCATTGAAGAAAGTGACGAACACAACGATGAACGTCTGGAGGAAATGATACGGAGAGTATTGAGTAATCAGATGCCAAAGAGACGCGAGCCTAGATGTTGGAATTGCGGAGACGTAGGCCACATTCGACGTAATTGTAAGAAGATCGTACAGCCGTCGGAAAACTAGAGCGGGTCGACACCAAGGGGCAACTGCCGACCTCGAGAACTAGAGCCCCCATAGTAACTGTCAACCTTACGTCCTCCGGTGGAATCCACAACTTATACATCGAAGGTCGTATCAATAATAGATGTAGATCATTTTTGGTGGATACAGGTGCAACGAGAACTATCGCACGTCCAGATGTAGTACGAGACCATAATAAATTATCACCTGCAACAGTAAAGCTTAGAACAGCAACTGGTGAGCTAATTAATACATATGGCGAGGCTAATATGTCAGTATCCATTGGCCAGACCACAGTTGAACATCAAGTATTAATTGCCGAGATCTCCGACGAGTTCATATTGGGGATGGACGTACTACGAAAAGTGGGGGCAATATTGGATGTTCAAAATGGAGTTCTCAGGATCAACGGTGAAGAGTTGCCCTTTCACGACGACAAAGAAGATGTCATCCGCTTACTAACTACATGCGACGTAACCATACCCGGTAATAGTGAGAAAATTCTGATGACCATGCTTGATGGACACTGCCGAGAGGGAAGTTTAAGGATGGTCGAAGATGTAGAAAATGTCGAGTTCCTAACGGCGAAAACTTTGGTAAAAGTTCGAGATGTCATCCCTGTAAGAGTTATGAATTTAAGGGAAACTGCTATTAAGTTAAGTAGAGGAGCTTTGATCGGACAGTGTGTTCCCGTGGCTTCAATTTGCTCTATGAATACCAATGAGAAATCATCAAAGTCAAAGTATCCAAAAGACCTTGTCGAGATGATCATTGAAAGATGCCAAGACCTTGACTATGAACGAACGGAAAAAGTAAGGTCTATGCTGATAGAGTATCAAGATGTTTTTGCTATTGATAAGAAGGATAAGGGCAAAACAAGCATAGTAACGCATAAAATAAATACCGGAGACGCTCAGCCAATCAGACAACGGCCTAGACGACTTCCATTTGCGAAAAGAGATGAGGCCGAAGAGATTATCAAGGATATGGACAAACAAGGAGTAATTGAACCATCGAATAGTCCATGGACATCACCAGTAGTTCTGGTAAAGAAGAAAGATGGTTCAACGCGTTTTTGTATCGACTACCGCCAGCTCAATGCGGTAACAAAAAAAGATAGTTATCCTTTGCCCAGAATAGACGATACATTGGATACTCTCTCCGGTTCTCGTTGGTTTTCCACACTCGATTTAAAAAGTGGATATTGGCAAGTAGACATGGAGCCAGCCGATCGGGAGAAAACCGCATTTTCGATAGGATCAGGGCTTTGGCAGTTCACGGCTATGCCGTTTGGTTTATGTAATGCCCCTGCCACATTTGAAAGATTAATGGAGGCCGTTTTAAGAGGTCTAACATGGAAAACATGCCTGGTTTACTTGGATGATGTAATTGTGGTTGGAAGGTCCTTTGATGAACATGCCAAGAATCTAATAGACGTCTTTCAACGATTGAGGGCAGCGAACTTGAAGTTAAGTCCGAAGAAATGTCACATGTTTCGACGAGAAGTTAAGTACTTAGGACATATTGTATCGAGTAATGGTGTAACAGCTGATCCTGAAAAGATTGATGCAATTAAAGATTGGCCAGTACCAAAAGATAAACATGAAATTAGAAGTTTCCTTGGCCTATGTACATATTACCGACGATTTGTCAAAGGATTTGCCAATATCTCCAAGCCCCTAACAAAGTTGACGGAGGAGGGCAAAGAATATACATGGAGTGAAGAGTGCCAAAAAGCTTTCGAACAACTACAAATGGCTCTGATCAGTGCACCGATATTAAGCTACCCGGGACAGGCAGGAAAATTTGTTTTGGATACCGATGCTAGCAACAGTGCTATAGGAGCTGTTCTCTCCCAAATCCAGGACGGACAGGAAAAAGTCATCGCTTATTTCAGCAAAGTCCTGTCGAAACCGGAAAGAAACTATTGCGTTACCAGAAGAGAACTGCTGGGTGTAGTGAAGGCTTGCGAACATTTCCATAAATACTTGTATGGCAGAAAGTTCCTTCTTCGCACCGATCACGCTGCTCTAAAATGGCTCATACAATTCCGTAATCCAGAGGGCCAGATGGCAAGATGGTTAGAACGATTACAAGAATATGATTACGAGATAGAACACAGGGCCGGAAGAGTTCACTCAAATGCTGATGCCCTTTCGAGACGACCATGCAGTGCGAATTGTAATCACTGTGCCAAATTAGAGGAACGATTTTGCCCCGTGAGACGAACCACCGTAATTAATGAGCAATGGCAGCCCCAACAGTTACAAGACGCCCAAGAAGATGATCCATGTATAAAAAGAGTATTGGATTGGATGCGGCAAGGTGAGAGACCTAGTTGGCAGAACATTAGTGCATGTAGTCCAGAAGTCAAGGCCTACTGGAGCCAATGGAATTGCCTGGTACTAAAAGATGATCTTCTGTACAGAACCTTTGAGAACGATGATGGTACAGAATCTAAGCTTCAGTTAATTGTACCTAAAAGTAAAGTGTCAGAAGTATTGCGTCAGTTGCATGACGGTACATCAGGTGGACACTTTGGTATTACGAAGACTCTGCAAAAGGTTCGAGAACGGTTCTATTGGGTGAACTGTAAAGATGATGTAAGAAGATGGTGCCGAAAATGTGAACTGTGTGCATCCGGTAATGGTCCGGTTGGTAAAAAGAGAGCACCCATGAGACAGTACAATGTTGGAAGTCCTATGGAAAGAGTAGCTATCGACATTGCAGGTCCATTTCCAGAAACCGATGCTGGAAATAAATACATCCTGGTAGCCATGGATTATTTTACAAAATGGACCGAGGCCTATGCATTACCAAATCAAGAAGCTGCTACCGTTGCAGAGGTACTTGTTAAAGAATTCTTTAGCCGATTTGGTGTTCCCTTGGAGATCCACTCCGACCAAGGGCGAAACTTTGAGTCAGCTCTTTTCCAAAACGTTTGTAAATTGATTGGTGCCAATAAGACCAGAACAACACCCCTGCATCCTCAATCAGATGGGATGGTCGAGAGGATGAACCGAACGATGGGTAAACACTTGTCCAAAGTTGTATCTGAACATCAGCGAGATTGGGACCAACACATTCATTTATTCCTGATGGCCTACCGCTCGGCCGTAAATGAAACTACAGGTCAAACACCAACCTGCCTGATGTTGGGTCGTGAAGTTCGGTTGCCCTGCGACCTAGAGTTTGGCTGCGGACCTTCCGAGGAACATGTTGCAGGCGAAGACTACGTTGACCGCCTGAAATTACGAATGAACAACATTCATGAACTTGCCCGACAACACATCCAGATAGCCAGTGACAGAATGAAAGATCAATATGATTCTCGATGCAAGAATGAAAGCTTCGAAGTAGGTGATCTTGTCTGGCTTTATAATCCGCAACGTCGTCGAGGCTTATGTCCTAAACTGCAAAGACAATGGGAAGGTCCATATGAAGTTAAGAAGAAAATAAATGACGTAATATATAGAATTAAGAAGTTGCCAAACGGTAAACCAAAAGTTATTCACATAAATCGTCTTGCACCATATGCTGGCTCAAATGAAACAGAAGAAGCACGAGTCCTCCAACAGGAGATGAAAGATGTCGCACAGCCAAGTTTTAATCAATTTATGTCAAATTACGCAGCGAGAAAGAGTGCTAGATTCGGCGTGACCACAGAAGTTCAGCAAGATCTGTTTGGTGTTCCAGAAAACGTCTCTCTGGCCCACTGTGTTGCCCAAGACCTCGAGATGACTAAAGGAATATCGTCCGTATTCAATAGAAAGTTCGGCCGCCTGGACGAGTTAAGAAATCAGCAGCCTAAAATTGGAAGAGTACTGCGATTGGAAGATGGTCCTCGATCTTTGCTGTATATGGTGACCAGAAAGTCTTATACGGACACGCCAAGCTACGAGAACATATGGCGTGCTCTAACTAATTTGAAGAAAATCGTGTGTAATTATGACATCAAAAATTTGGCTTTACCAAAAATAGGCCATGCAGTAGAAAATCTGGATTGGAAGATTGTGAGAAGCATGCTTGAAGTGGTCTTCAGAGGAACTGGTGTACAAATCACTGTGTGTTGCATGAACCCGAAGATGTCGTACCCTTCAAAGACAGTAGACTGTTATTTCTTCTTGAAGGGTGTATGCAGAGCTGGAGAGTCGTGTAGATTCCGCCATCCTGGGCCTTCATTTAGAGTTGCTGATCGAGACGCTCAGATCTTAAGAGGGGAGCAGTGTAGCGGAAAAGAAATCTTGGCCGATCCCCGTATAACAGTAAACACCTCGAGAATGACGTAATCGGATGTGCTAGGCCTCGCCGGGGAATTCTGGAAGGTACATCACGTAGGCGGAACAAGCCGATAGCTCGAGATGGGAGTCGATTGTTCCAGAATAACAACTGGGTATAAATACGGGCATATTTTGTGAATAAGTTTAGTGTATAAGATAAATTCGTCTGTAACTTATATAAATAAAGTCGTATATAAATTACGAACCGCTAGTTTTATTGTAATTAGAAGTAATTACACTAATCACGCTACAATATTATCATCTAAAACTAAATAACTATTCCCAAAATTGTTTCATAAAAGCTGATGTGACAATTTCGTCCAGTTCTCTATTAGTAAAAAAAAGTTGAATTATGGTTGTTTGGGTTAATTACTTATTACTTCGCATATTATTTATAATACATATGATTGAGATCGAAGATAGATAAAAATTTCTTCATTTTTCTCTAAACAAATTTTTTTCCACAGGTAACTTGTTCGGTTTTCGCCGGTTATTACGTTAAAAAGAAAAAACCTGTTATAACCGGGACAAAAAAACCGGTAAAACTGATTGTTTCGAATTAAAAAAACCGGTTTTAGGTTATAACCAGTAGGTTTTTCCCATCCCTAAGTCGATTAATTTAGTTTGCAGTCATTACTAACAAAGTTATTCAAATTGTTTTTATAAGCCAAAAATGACTCTACTTTACTAAAATATTTTCGGAATGATAAAAATGACCTTTTATTATTTTTTTTTTTTTAAACTTTGAAAACATAAGTATTCTTTTTTCATGCTGTTTCCACAAAATTGCTATATCATTATTATTTGATGAAGAAAGCATGCTTCATCATTGCAAAGAAAAGCTTTTTTTTATAAACAAATTGAATAAAATGTAAACTAATTGACGAATCGACTTGAAATTTTTTGTGTATTATCTGGGCTGGAGATGGACTGTTTTACCCAATTGTTCATGTAATATCAGTCTTAAGTTTATTTTTGCAAAAGTTATGGCAAATTTTTTATTTTCAAAATTTAAGTTTTATTTTGCAACTTCCGAAGCAACAAATAATCGTACCAAAATTCAAAAACTGACATTTTTGACCCTTATTTGTTAATAACTAAAATTATCGTGCGAACTGTAACGGACATTTTTGTATTTATAATGTAATAGGTATATAGTATCCAAAAAATTCATTTGCAACCTGGCCGGTCAAGTGTTCCGAACGTATATTTTTGCCTTATTTCCCTGGAGTACAATGTGTCTCCGGTTATCCATTTCTTTTCTCTTTTTTTTTCATCCCTATAATTTCGTTTGCAGTTTTTGCATAATGTCCTTGAAGTTCTTCCATATTTCTTCCACTGTTTCCTCATGTTGGGACAGTGCTGTTCGGTTTAATTTCAGTCTTTTTGTGAATTCGATTCTTGTTTTTTCTTGTTTAAGAGCTTCCACATTGTATCTTCTTTGTGTGTTCGTATAGTTCAGTTATAAGCGAAATAGGGTGTTGGGGTACGCCTACTTCTTTTAGTATAATAAGTGTCTCCACTTGACCCTGTCGAACGCCTAACGATAATCTATAAAGCATATGTACAGTGGAATATTGAATTCCCTAGATTTTTCGATTATCTGTCTTATATTCAACAGGTGTTCTCGATTACCTCTACCTTTGATAAATCCCGTTTGCTCTTGTGGAATTTCTCTTTGAAGGAATGATTTTAGTCTCTCATTGATTATATTTATGTAGTATTATTTTACTGGCATGTGATATAAGAGAAATAGTTCTATAATTGTCGCATTTATGGAAGCTGCCTTTTTTATGAATTGTTGTTATTGTAGATTTTGTCCAGTTTTCAGGCCATTGTTTAGAATGCCATATTTGGTTACAGAGTAGATGAAGTAATTTTACGCCAGTTTCTTCTGTGGTTTTGAGTATTTCTGCTGTTATCATATCTGGACCTGGTGCTTTATTATATTTGAGCTTAATGATCGCTAGTCTTACTTTATTTTCAAGTATATCAGGTTCTTCTTCTTCCTCATCAAATATTTGGTTAATAGGTTTTTGGGGTTAATCATCTTTATATAGATCCCTGCAATACGATCTCCATGTCTCTGCTATATCTTCTCTGATTGTTCTCAGTGTTCCAGTGTTGTCTTCTATGGCCCAAGTTCTGGCTTTGAAGTATCTTGTTAAGTAGCGTATTTTTCTAAATAGATCTCTCGGCTGATTATTCTGATCATGTCTCTCAATTTCTTTGCATATACTTTGTTACTACAGTTTTTATCTGCCTTGCATCTTCGCTTTACTTTTTTATTGAGGTTTCTTAAACTAGCTTTTTCCCTTTCACTATGCATACCACTTTGACAAAGATTTCTTCTATTCTCAATGATTTGAAAGGTTTCATCTGTTATCCAGTGTTTCCGTTTCACAGGATTATTTAATCTTTGGATGATCAGTTGGTGTTGTTTAAAAGTCTCCCATATCTCTTGTGATGTTCCGTTACGAATAGAGGGCATTATTTTATGTACCTACTTCCTGGAGAAGTTCGTCCTGCTTTTTTAGTTCTATCTAATGATCTATCTGATTCTATCTATGATACAGGTGGTGACATTATAATTGATATATTATAGTATGAGAATAGAAAAATTATATTATTAAAAATATTGTAATAAAGAATTCTATCTATACAGGGTGTTTGGTAAAGAATGGGCCATACCTTAACCTCAGGTTCCTGAGGTTAAAATAGCCCGATTTAAGCTAACTTACCTTAGTACAAAGTTTATAATAACCGAGATACAGGGTGTCAAAATTAAACTTTTTTTTATTTATTATTGAATATATCCTGACAGGTATGAGATAACAACATGAAATTTGGTACGTGGGGGTTTTTTGGGCCGAGAAAACTAAATTCCCTACCAAAAATTATGTATTCCCCAGAGGGCGCCACATACGCCTTTCAGCACTCATTTATTACGTTCAATTTTTTTATCCCTCACTCTGTATAATTTTGACATTAAAATTTTTATTAGTTCTTTCATCTCCCTAAACTCAACCGTTTTCGAGATAAACGCATTTTAAATCTGCGATACACCATCATTTTTAGCATAATATCATGTAGTTACACCCGAAAAATAACTTAAAACCATAAAATGATCCAAAAATGTATCGCAAATTTCTTCAAGTGGAATTTGCGATGCAATGACATAAATTTGAGAACTGACACAATTATTATGGTTTTAAGTTATTTTTCGGGTGGAACTACAATGATATTATGCTAAAAATGATGGTGTATCGAATATTTAAAATGCGTTTATCTCGAAAACGGTTGAGTTTAGGGAGATGAAAAAAGTATACCTTTTTTTAAGTAAAACTAATAGGAGAATAAACATTTTAATGTCAAAATTACTCAGAGTGAGGGATAAAAAAAATTGAACGTAATAAATTAGTGCTGAAAGGCGTATGTGGCGCCCTCTGAACAATACATAATTTTTGGTAGGGAATTTGGTTTTCTCAACCCAAAAAACCCCCACATACCGAATTTCATGTTGTTATCTCATACCTGTCAGGAAATATTCAATAATAAAAAAAAAAAAAGTTTAACTTTGACACCCTGTATCTGGGTTATTATAAACTTTGTACTAAGGTAAGTTAGTTTAAATCGGCCTATTTTAACCTCAGGAACCTAAGGTTAAGCTATGGTCCATTCTTTACCAAACACCCTGTATATCTATAAGCGAGGTTCCTATAGCCTCTGCTACTTCTCGCATTTCGACCGCTATCTTTTTCTGTCCATCCATTCGTCTTCTTTGATGGCTTTATCTCTCATGATGTGCTGTACATGTTCTTCCCAGGTAACTGAAGACCTTCCCCTTCTTCTTCTTTGTTGTGGTATGTAATTTAAAGCTTTCTTTGGCCATCTATCTTCATTCATTCGTTTGACGTGACCATACCACACTAGTTGTCTCGTCTCAATTCTATCTACACTGGAATATACAGTTTTTGTCCTCCTTCCTGATGCGATCTTTTATATACCACACGCTCCCCTTAGATAATCTATTTCTACTACCTACTTGTATTCTCTTTTTATCTTTTTTTGTGATCTGCCAAACTTCTGCTTCATAAGTCATAATAGGCTCTACCAAGGTACGATAGATTGTCGTTTTTTGTCTTATCTCTTTAGACCATAGTAGAGAGCTTAGAATGTTTACCGCTATTTTGCCCTGCTGTGTTCTGTTTTCGACGTCTCTTTTGCCTTCTTTAGATAATATAGATTCGAGATATTTATATTCTTTAAATGTATTTGTGGTTCTAATTTCTAAATCTGGATCTTCTAATAAAGAATTAAGAATAAAATCTAACACTTCTATAATATGTTACAATTGAGCAATTAGACCACCAGTTTCGGCAACTGGTTATGATAAATTCATCAAGTTTAATGAACATACTTTTTAATTGTTTTTATTTTTGCAGTAAAAATACACTGTTAATTATACAAAGAGAATATCATTAATCTGTCACAACAATAATTGTTTTAAAATACTACAATAATTATTTATAAAAATATCCGAAGTCTAAATACCAACATTTGAGGTGGCAACAGCGTAGTAGAAGCCATGAGGACATAAACTGAAATATACGGATTCCGCGACAACCTTAAAATGAATAAATATATATTTGGACGTCATCAAAACCGTTAAAGTGATTTTAGATATACAGCAAGCAAACGTGGCGCGCCTGACGGCAACTGCCCCAAGTCATGTGTATATTATTATACAGATAACGTGTCTGAGGACATCCGGCCAATATTTTGTTCAGGCATTGTAGGAAGTGGTACCTTTCACCTGCGATAAATTTTAGAGAAAATCCTCGTGGCAACCGTATATCGGAGTCCACGACGACCTGGACGCCACGAGAGACTACAGTTTAACATGGGGGGACGTCATGAGATGCTAAAAATAAATATATATATATATACATATAAAATATATATATATATATATATATATATATATATATATATATATATATATATACAGGGTGTCCCAGACTAATTTACCCACGCTATATCTCTTAGACGAATAGAGATTTTTGAATGGGACAAAAAGTGGTCTCTTCTACTTGTAATACACTTTAATATGGCGTAGAAAAAAATCATCCCCTAAATATTCATCCCTTAGTTACAACCCCTAACTTTAATTTTTTTAATAGCACCCTGTATATTTTTTTATTGTTTTGGATGAGGTCTTCTATCGTCTATTCAATACATTTTTTGAAAATAAAATCAGTTCGCAAATAACCAAGAAAATATCAGTTTAGTTTTGTTAATTATGTGTCCCAGACTAATTTATCCAGACTATATTTCTTAAACGAATAGAGATTTTCGAATGGGACAAAAACTGATCTATTGCATTTATAATACACTTTAATATGGCGTAGAAAAAAAATTATCCCCTAAATATTCATCCCTTAGTTACAGCCCCTAACTTTATTTTTTTAAATAGCACCCTGTAAGTTAGGGATGAATATTTACGGGATGAATTTTTTCTACGCCATATGAAAGTGTATTACAAATTAAATAGATCAGTTTTTGTCCTATTCGAAAATCTCTATTCGTTTAAGAAATATAGCCTGGGTAAATTAGACTGGGACACACAATTAACAAAAATAAACTGATAGTTTCTTGGTTATTTGCGAACTGATTTTATTTTCAAAAAATGTGTTGAATAGACGATAGAAGACCTCATCCAAAACAATAAAAAAATATACAGGGTGCTATTAAAAAAATTAAAGTTAGGGGTTGTAACTAAGGGATGAATATTTAGGGGATGATTTTTTCTACGTCATATTAAAGTGTATTACAAGTAGAATAGACCACTTTTTGTCCCATTCGAAAATCTCTATTCGTTTAAGAGATATAGCGTGGGTAATTTAGTCTGGGACACCCTGTATATATATATATATATATATATATATATATATCAAGCAGTGATTCTTGAGGATGCAGTCTATTTTGGCCCACAAGACAAAGAAAACTCTTTGACTTACTGTCAAGCTTTCGAATTTATTTTAATTCTTTTTCAAGACATCTGTTGACAAAAATATACAAATATAAAAATTATGTAGGTACTTACAATTTTCTTAATTACTTACTAGTCATGAGATTACATTGAAAAAATTTGAAACTTTACTAAAAGGACAATTATGCACATAGGTATGAAAAATTATTTTTAAAAACTTCAGTTATGTTGTCATGTTTGAAATATGTCATGAAATATGTAAAGTGTATACACTTTATATAGGAGGAAAGTAAAACTAGTAACAACATATTTTTTTATTTTTTATTAGATTTTATTAGATTGATCTATGAAAAAAAAAATTAATAACATCAAACCCAATTAGTCCAGTCATTTTTTAAAGCATGTATATAAATTTTAATGTTGGATTATATGATAGAAAATCAGATTATGATGTACTAATTTTTTTGTTGATATGCTAATATGTAACAATAAATGTTACTTAATTTGTCTATATCTGATTTTCTATTTATACATTTTTTATTTTTCTGTATATGTCTCATTTCTATAAATAACCTTTTCTGTTCATTTTTTACCCTCTGTAGGATTGACGCTTGTGAAAAATTAAATGTATGATTTAAATTAATCGAGTGGTCGGCTAATGCACAAGCTTGTGATTTATTTGTGTTAATATCACAATTTAAAAAATGACTGGACTAATTGGGTTTGATGTTATAAATTTTTTTTTTCATAGATCAATCTAATAAAATCTAATAAAAAATAAAAAATATGTTGTTACTAGTTTTACTTTCCTCCTATATAAAGTGTATACACTTTACATATTTCATGACATATTTCAAACATGACAACATAACTGAAGTTTTTAAAAATAATTTTTCATACCTATGTGCATAATTGTCCTTTTAGTAAAGTTTCAAATTTTTTCAATGTAATCTCATGACTAGTAAGTAATTAAGAAAATTGTAAGTACCTACATAATTTTTATATTTGTATATTTTTGTCAACAGATGTCTTGAAAAAGAATTAAAATAAATTCGAAAGCTTGACAGTAAGTCAAAGAGTTTTCTTTGTCTTGTGGGCCAAAATAGACTGCATCCTCAAGAATCACTGCTTGATATTTGAATATACAGTCAAGAATACCATAATCTTATATATATATATATATATATATATATATATATATTATAACAGTTACTTCTTGGTTGATTGTCTAGACTACTAGATAATCTTAATACAGTGTTTTCGATTTTATAGTTCTTAATTGACCTTTTTAAAATTCATGATGTTTAAAAAAATTAGTATTCAGAATCTTAGATCCGTAATTATTTGCTTAAGTCATTAAAATTCAGAAGTCAATAAAAATAATTTGCATACATTAGATTTCTTTTTATTGATATTCTTAAGTGGTTATATTAACAATTTATGCAAAATTCGTAGATAGAATCAATAATGTGTTATTATATAATTTTGTATACTAAGTATAGACAGGTATTTTTGGTAGATTTTTGCGAGAAACAAAATATACAAAGATATAGAAATATTATTATATCAAGATATAATAATTAGTTCCATTACTGCATACTTAATTCACGCATATAGTCCCAGAAAATGAGAACTAAAACCCTAAAACATAATTGCGCTCAATCAAAATAGCTGCCCTCAGACACATCTCTTATCCAGACCTGTGAAAACGTCCCTAAGTAAAATTCATGAGCCCAAAACCCCTACATGGTGTGGAAGGATAGCGATTTCATACCCCCATATCATTGTTTACGTGGGGTTTCAGAATCCCCATTCACTGTATAGATCACGTTCGACTTTACGAATCAGTGCTAATTTGGCCGTGCTTTGATTCCAGTACCCCCCCTAAACCCCTACTCCTGATATTTCCCCTTTTTTCAGGATATCCAGTTTGACTTTAACTTACATTCGCTGATATTTTCAAAATTTTCAGGATATCCAATGCAGCACTAACCCTGTATTATTAAAAATGTTGTAAGTGTATTTAAATAAAAACTTTATTTTTCTAATAACATACAAATATTAAACTTATGAAATTTCTGAATACTTATACCATCTTTAAACGTCTTCATCTTCTGAAACATTTTCATTATGATCATCACCCCTTCCTTGAAGATTCTAGTAAAAGAAGTGATATTGTTCTTTAATTTTTGCTCACAGAGTTCTACCGTTGATTGATGTATTGAGGGTTCTCAATACCTCAATCAACAGGTCTACTAAACCTTTTAACTTTTTATTATTACTCGTTAACGGTTTGTCATATTTTCTTCTTGGTACAAGTTTGTTAATTGAAAATGTTCGAAGGTGCCTTCTCTGTATTTTAAATTTCGTAAAGTTGTCTGATTTAAAATTATATTTGAAATAACTGTGTGCAGTGTCTTATTTTATAATATGTATATTGTAGCCAAACTATGTTCAACCATTTGACAACATTTCCTTCAATGTCAGTTTTTTTATTTTTAATCATTTTAATTTGAAGTTCTTTAAAATCCAAAATGTCTTCCTGATCTATTTCAACTACTTCGTATTTTGATTTCTTTAAAGCCATTTTAATCACTGTATATATACCATCCCGATGGATCATAAATTTCCAAGCCTTTACTCGCGTTTTCGATGTGGGCATGGGCGTTTTCGTATCACATTCAATTTGGGAGTGTCTGGGCTCAAAAAATAACTGGTCAATTTTTGAAATATTTAGTGTTTCAACAGCAAACAGAAATATTGCGGAAACAATTGAATTTCCATTTTGGCCCGAACAAGTTTCAGACATAAAAGCGAAGTTTTTCCCAGTAACTTCACTTTTCATTGTATTTGTAAGGCAAGAGGCTACCTCAGAAGATCCAAGACCCGCTAGTGCTTCGTGTCATACAAAGTTTTGTGCTGCGACTGGACATTTTTCTGTTAAACACTGACAAAATCAAAGTATTAAATAATTACGACAAATATATACGTAACCGGCAATAAGAAAATAACATATATGTTTTCTTTTAACTTCGGCAAAACTAAAAAATGTAATGAGTAATCAGATTACTATAATCATGTAATCATGTAATAGGTAATCAGATAGAAGAATCGAACAACATCGAAAATAAACAAATGTATCTAGCTATCCAGTATCAAAATGACGTTTTTCAAACAAATACGACTTATAATAATAACGCAGTCTACAATTACAGCTTAACAAATTAGTGTCAATAAACGTTAACAGGTGATAACTGTTTTTGATGTATCGCGAAATTCACTGTGAAATAACGTTTTAACCTCTTAGATGTTTTTGACATGAACAATTTTGAAATAACGTTTTAACCTCTTAGATGTTTTTGACATGAACAATTTTTTCACAATTGGTAGTTAACGTTTAATGTATTTTGTAATCTGCTTCAGATAGAGATACAGGTTTTTGTTACTAAATGAAGTCGAAAACGGTGAACTCGATTATAGATATATCTCAATTTCACAAAAAATGTAGATAACGTTGTTTGACACTAAACCCTCGAATTGTCGCAGTGTTTTCTTAAGTCTTCATTACTTATTTCAAACACATTGTATAGAAACCGAAAGCTATTAAAGTGATTTTTTAATAAGTCAAAGTTCTAGGTTGTTCGTCTGGGTGTTCGTAATCAAGTTGACGTTTCTTTTTTCGCTGTCGAACTTCTAATACAGATTTGAATTTTCTTTCTCCATCTACATCTTCACTTAATTTTTTTGCATCCTCCAAAATTTTGTTATAATTTGTATCGTGTCGATATTCAGAAACGTTAAGTTTTTAGTTTTTTTAAACTTTTAAAGTTTTTAAACTAACGAAATATTTATATTTTTCTCTTGAATAGCTTTACTGACTGGATTAATTCTATTGAGTAAATCGTACCAAATTGTTAAGGTGATACAGTAGCGATCGACAGGTAGCCAAAACGCGTTCCAAGATTGCGGCTGTAATTTTGAATATTTTTTCGAGATATTTGGCACACGTATTCGTAATATAATAAAGAATGGCGGTACAATTGTTTATTTAGTATGTGGGTCACTTCTACCGAATTACTTTTCGTTATAAGTCCCGTTTTCCGAGTTTTCTTAAAGCCGAAAATTTAAAACGATTTTTATTCACCAACTCTACGTTGCCAAGTCCCACTAACATTTCAATGCCTTATAAAATAAACTTTGTGAGTAGTCCCGCCACAAACCAAGAGCATTCAAATAAAAATGGCACAAAAGAGAAATAATTTATTTCTACAAAAAGAAACGCCAATAAATTAATTTCAATTTAATATTGTGACTTTACTCCCAAATGAAACATTAAATTACATGATTCCACAAGGAAATAGAACAATATTACAAACAGAAGTTCTCTTCGAATCGAAAAATAGAAACAATTATTGTTTTTTAATCTTTTTATGAGGTGGCTCATATGTTTTGGAAAAACGAACCCCACCATCAATATTTAAAATACGTTTAATTTCTCTAACGTTAGATTTAATTACAGTAGAGCGTCGATTATCCGAACTAATTGGGAGACATGAGTGTTCGGAAAACCGATTTGTTCGGATAATCGAACTATATTGAGATTATCATACATATTTCTCTACAAGTGAATAAAAACCATATTTATATAACTGTTTATTGTTTATACCTTGATAATAACAAATAGCAATTAAACAAAAAAGTGCAGTCTTGGCAACAACATATTTTTGGAGACACAATTGAAGAATATTGAAGACATTTTAAGCGTTAATTACTAACGCTTGCTCAGTATTCGAGTGCGGGGCGCGGGAGTCGGGAGTTAGGATAACCGGTCGTTCGGTTGATCGACGTTCGGATAATCGACGCTCTACTGTAATTGCAGGCTTGAAAGGCTTTTATTCCTATCTAATTTAGAAGTGTCTCCTGCAATGTCGCAAAGATCATTTTGGATATTATCTTTTATTGATTCTAATTTCTCCCTTTCGTTTCCTGGGAATATACTATCATCATTGCTATCTTCTGCGTTGTAGATAGTATTAAGGCAATCGTACATAACGATTCTTTCTTATGTATCGTCATACTTGTATCATGGTTTAAGGCAATATAATGAATGTGCTTACAAATAGTTAAAGCGTTGAAATAATCAATACAGGAACATTGATCTGTGTGAATGCATATACTACAGAATTGACAACAAAGGTCACAACAAATTTAATTTTTAATTTTTGTAACCTCATAAGTTCGATCATTAGCCGTGACTTTATAAGATCCATCGCTTAAAATTTCTCTACCTGAAAATCTTTTGACAAAGCTGACCTGTGATGTGAAACAATTGTTTGTAAATGAGATGTACTTTTACCTTTTATGCTATGTATGTGTCTACCTATGATTTTGTTTCGTATATATCTCAACACTGCATGCAAACCTTTATCTAACCTTGACAATAAGCCCACGTTTCAGTATTTTTGCATAATTTTTTCAAAATAACCAAATTCTTTTGTCTCTTCATAATTTTGTCATTCCTGCAAAGTGTTTGTAAGTGTCGTTTTAAACAGTTCAATACTCTGTGTTTTTCTTAGATTATACACTGAATTTTTAATAATTTTTTTCTTTTCTGAATTGCTAATTTTAGATAATTTATTGTGTCACGCCCTGTCCACATGCCATGAACAATAAAGCCTATGCTGTGGCAAATCATTGATTACTGCGCGAGAAGCATTGTAAAAGACATTGTCCATGTCAGACATAAACACATTTGGTATAATTGTTCCCACTTTATCTTTAATATGTGCAAAAAACACTTGGTTTACCAATGTATCTTTTCTGTTACTGAACATACATGCAGTAGGAAACCCTTGTCCATTTTCGTCAAGAACCATCAGAGCCGTCAGTTCGAAACTATATGGATTGAGTCCATGGGTACTACCAACTGTGACAATATTATTTACAAGGTTTTGAAGCATAAGTGATTGTGTGCTGTTAATTAATATCAGACAGAAATCATCAACATTTAAGACCTCATACTGTTCACCAGGTAATTTATACAACAGCGACAATTCTCTGATTTTGCTCTTCTACCCAAAGAGAAACACTCATAGCATCATTATTATACCTCCATCCTGCATCATGAATTCCATAAGACTTGCGGATATTCGTAATGTTTTGTGAAGTTATCGAATCAGTTCTCTTCATTTCAGCTGTTTCTAAGTTTTCACGAATGTCATCTATTATTCTGAAAAAAATGTGCATAATTATTATTTTTTGTTTTATGTTGTATAGTTGATTCGCTAATCTGATACCCAACTGCCTAGTAAATTTAGTAATTTTTTTTGCGAAGTTAGTTCTATTTTGACAGACTAGACGTGGCTGGAAATTACTATAAAACAAAACATATGTGCTTATAGACAATATTATTAGTAGTAAACAGACATAAATAACACAAATCTTACGGCAATCAATAATTATTTATTTACACCTGAATATAATGTAATTAAAACAAATGAGAAAATTATTTATTGTACAAAATAAAAATATTTCGAGGAAATAAATTCCACAAAATTATATGAGTGTAGTATCTAGTACACCCTCCCATTATTTCAAATATTTCTTCATTCTTCTTTAATAATACAAGGTGGGAACTTTTGTGTTGTATGTTTCCTACTCTGAATCTGTCAAAAAGAATCTCAGTTGAGTAAACCAAGTTTATCTAAATAAAATAATACTATATCGTTTATTAGGAACTCCCAGTGATAATTTTGTCGCAATTTCATCTTTTACAGTATTTGGTATTTTTATACGTTTTAGTTTATTATCATGCCCATAGTGAGTCGGAAAGTAAGTAACATGAAAATTGTCTGGTTGGTACTTGACAATAATTTGACTAGTGCAAGCCACATTTATCTTGCAAGAACCAGCAAACTTTTTTGATCGCTGATGTATATTATTTGTAGCTGTAATTTCTTTTTCTTTGCCTAAAGAAAATACTTTATGTAAGTAAACTTCAATTAGAAATATATAAAATATAATAATATGCAACATCATAATGGAATGCTATGCTGGAACAATGTTGTAACCACCAACAATTTTATATGTTGGTTTTTTTATGGTACAACTTTCTATATGCACCAAATAATATACTGCCGAGTGTAGGGAATATTACGAGACTTTACTTTATGCATCCTATAGTTATATTACACTCATAAAGATTCCTTTTTTCAAAATGATCAATTATAACGTGTTACGTATGGGATGTCCACGAGATACTTTACGTGAAGATCCCTAGGTTCATTAATATAAAAAAAGTGCCGCTTAAAACCAAGTTTTTATCCCTTTTTCGGTGAACTTTACAAGATCGACTTCAAAATTTCACACGTCAGTCTGGCTCTGTAGTCCGACTTTACATAAACTGAACAACTTTGTTCTTCTGTTTCATTCCATAAAGAAATTTTGCATGCATGAGTTGACAAGTTATAGATGGTAAAAATGTGTACCTACCTGCAATTTCGTTTTGTAATACAATGATATTGCTTGTAATTGAGGAAACAATCTGCACGTTTATTGTAAAACAATAAGTAACCTGGTCTTAAGCTTTCTTTTTGTCCACATTTTTTTCTTTGCGAGCAAGGTATTTTGCTAAAATTTAATTTCGGTAGCCAGTTTTCTCAATTGGTTGCATTTTGTATACACAGCATAAATCGCACTGATTATTTCTAGGCTTGAATAGTGCAAGATTAATTTCGTCAAACTATTTTAGGAAAGTGCTGATTGACAGGTGTAGCACATCTACGTCTAAACATTTATTTTTATATGGTTGAAATATATCGGTTTTTGATTTGAAATCTTTCTCTAGATATAATTTGTTCTACTTTTTACGGCAGTAGTGGCTTTCAATTTTGAGCAAACTATCTAGACATAGGCGCAACTGTTCTAGTTTTTTATCTGGTTCTTTTGAATGTACTGACGTATTTTTGTTCTTAGTCTTATTTTTGTTTTTGTCGTCCTGACGACTTTGTGTTCCAAACACAGACCCTTCATTTACCCAGTGCATAACCATACGGTCTTTTATACCTAACGTATCAAGAAATGTTTGCTTGCACACCTGATGTTTCCCGTCTTCAATTTGTAAATACATAACATTGAAATGATCCCTTTCTCCTGGATGGATTTTTTGAGTAGCTTCTGTTTTTTTGCAGTGTAGGTGGTCGTGTGCAAAATATATAACCTGTTCTGTTCCCAGGACACATACTCCAAAATTTCTCAATAACAGTTTGTCGGTTTTCTTCCGACAGTATTTGGCAAAACCGATTTGCTGTTTTTTACAAAAAACAATTACATTTAGGTCCGAGCATTCTTTTGTTTTTTTTTATCGTGTTACCGTCCCGTCTTTAGATCTTGTGTATCCAACGTACTGTTCTCCCATCATTCTTTTTCTTTTATTAACGTTTTTAATTAGGGATGGCGGTTGTTGGCGAAACACCGGTTTTCGGTTAAACCGTTTTTTTCACTTACGGTTTAACCTGGCGGTTATAACCATTCAAAAAACCGGTTATTTCAAAAACTGGTTTTCGGTTTTTTGAATTAATATTCAATACCCAGTAGGTTACAACGTTACATTTACATTGCACTCTAGTTTGGGATATTAGTTTAATTTCTCTAACGTTAGATTTAATTAATTGCAGGCTTGAAAGGCTATTATTACTATCTAATTTAGAAGTGTCTCCTGCAATGTCGCAAAGATCATTTTGGATATCATCTTTTATTGACTCTAATTTCTCCCTTTCGTTTCCTGGGAATATACTTTCATTTATTTATTTATTCACGGGCAAGCCCTATTCAGATATAAATGTTACAGTGTTCTAAATTATCATAATACTCGTATAACCTAACAAAGTGGTTTGAGAAAAAATAATTCTATGAGAAGTACAACATAACAAAGTGGTTTGAGAAAAAATAATTCTATGAGAAGTACAGTTACAAAAAAAAGATAACATATAGGTCGGTACAATTACAAACAAAAGATAACACATAAATCAATTCAGAAACGTTCCAAGGTATAACGGTTTTGAGTTATCTAATGCATACAGGTCATGTAACAGTAATCACAATACAAAAGCTCTGGCCGAAAGTATTAAAAAGTTAGAGAAGAAATATGATTTTAAAGCGGGGAACTGATATATTAAAAATTTCGAGGTTATTTGATGAGTTAGCTAATCGAAGAGTTCTAGGAATAAATGTGTTGTAAGAATTATTGAATCTATGAAAAGAAACATTAAAGGTTTGCACCTGCCTAGTCGAACGACTGGTGACAAATAGATATTTTGGAGGGGAGCTCGGGGCAGTTACACAGCCCGTTGATAATTTTAAATAAAAGTATCGTCTCTTTGTTTTCTGCGTACCTCACGCGGAGGTAAGTTCAGTATGCGCTCTAATGCCGAATAGTCGTAGTATACATGCATCTTAGTGGCAGTATATCTCAGAAAATTGTGTTGGACAGCCTCAGGTTTCAGTTTATGAGTAAAGTAATAGGGGGACCAAATTGTGGAACAGTAATCAAAATGAGATCTAACCAGGGAGAAATAAAGGGATTTAATAGCTGAGATGTTGGTAAAGTCTCGGTGGTTCTTTTATTGACTCTAATTTATCGCTTTCGTTTCCTGGGAATATACTTTCATCATTGCTATCTTCTTCATTGTAGCTAGTATTAAGACAATCTCGATTCTTTCCTATGTATCGTCATACTTGTATCATGGTTTAAGGCAATGTAATGAATGTGCTTACAAATAGTTAAAGCGTTGAAATAATCAATACAGGAACATATCTGGACATGATCTGTGTGAATGCATATACTACAGAATTGACAACAAAGGTCACAACAAATTTCATTTTTAATTTTTGTAACCTCGTAAGTTCGATCATTAGCCGTGACTTTATAAGATCCATCGCTTAAAGCTTCCACTGTGATGTGAAACAATTTTTTGTAAATTAGATGTACTTTTACCTTTTATGCTATGTATGAGTCTACCTATGATTTTGTTTCGTATATATCTCAACACTGCATGCAAACCTTTATCTAACTTTAACAATAAGCCCACATTTCAGTATTTTTTGCATAATTTTTTTCAAAATAACCAAATTCTTTTGTCTCTTCATAATTTTGTCATTCCTGCAAAGTGTTTGTAAGTGTCGTTTTAAACAGCTCAATACTCTGTATTTCTTAGATTATACAGTGAATTTTTAATATTTTTTTATTTCTGAATTGCTAATTTTAGATAATTTATTGTGTCACGTCCTGTCCACATGCCATGAACAATAAAGCCTACGCTGCTGCAAATCATTGATTACTGCGCGCCAAGCATTGTAAAAGACATTGTCCATGTCAGACATAAACACATTTGGTATAATTGTTCCCACTTTATCTTTAATATGTGCAAAAAACACTTGGTTTACCAATGTATCTTTTCTGTTACTAAACATACATGCAGTAGGAAACCCTTGTCCATTTTCGTCAAGAACCATCAGAGCCGTCAGTTAGAAACTATATGGATTGAGTCCATGGATACTACCAACTGTGACAATATTATTTCCAAGGTTTTGAAGCATACGTGATTGTGTGCTGTTCATTAATATCAGACAGAAATCATCAACATTTAAGACCTCATGCTTTTCACCAGGTAATTTATACAACAGCGCACAATCCTCTGATTTTGCTCTTCTACTCAAAGAGAAACACTCATAGCATCATTATAATGCCTCCATCCTGCATCATGAATTCCATAAGACTTGCGGATATTCGTAATGTTTTGTAAAGTTATCGAATCAGTTCTCTTCATTTCAGCTCTTTCTATGTTTTCACGAATGTCATCTATTATTCTGAAAAAATGTGCATAATTATTATTTTTTGTTTTATGTTGTATAGTTGATTCGCTAATCTGATACGCAACTGCCTAGTAAATTTAGTATTTTTTTGCGAAGTTAGTTATATTTTGACAGACTAGACGTGGCTGGAAATTACTATACAACAAAACATATGTGCTCATAGACAATATTAGTAGTAGTAAACAGACATAAATAACACAAATCTTACGGCAATCAATAATTATTTATTTACACCTGAATAATATAATGTATTTATAACAAATGAGAAAATTATTTATTGTACAAAATAAAAACATTTTGTATGAGTGTAGTATCTACACACTCCCATTATTTCTAATATTTCTTCATTCTTCTCTAATAATACAAGGTGGGAATTTTTGTGTTGTATGTTTCCTACTCTGAATGTGTCAAAACGAATCTCAGTTGAGTAAACCAAGTTTATCTAAATAATATAATACTATACCGTTTATTAGGAACTCCCAGTGACATTTTTTTCGCAATTTCATCTTTTACAGTATTTGGTATTTTTATGTTTTAGTTTATTATCATGTCTATAGTGAGTCGGAAAGTAAGTAACATGAAAATTGTCTGGTTGGTACTTGACAATAATTTGACTAGTGCAAGCCACATTTATCTTGCAAGAACCAGCAAACTTTTTTGATCGCTGATGTATATTATTTGTAGCTGTAATTTGTTTTCCTTTGCCTAAAGAAAATACTGTATGTAAGTAAACAATTAGAAATATATAAAATATAATAATATGCAACATCATAATGGAATGCTATGCTGGACCAATGTTGTAACCACCAACAATTTTATATGTGGGTTTTTTTATGGAATAACTTTCTATATGCACCAAATAATGTTCTGCCGAGTGTAGGGAATATTACGAGATTATGCATCCTATAGTTATATTACACTCATAAAGATTTCTTTTTCAAAATGATCAATTATAACGTGTTTTTTCAATTTGTTGACAACATCTGATTTGGCACGTTGGATATCTGGAACGTTGTTTCAGCATAGCAAATTATGTTGCTTATATTATTAAGTAGCCCGATCAAAGAACAATCTGACCCAAAAAAAAATAAATGAAAATTTGGGAGTAGTTAGTTGAAATTCTCTATTATTATATAAGAAAAAGTTTACAATTCTACATCCCCTCCATTTTACAAAAATGGAGGGAATACCCCCTCTCGAAGGTGAAAAATATATAATCAAAATAAGACCGGAATTGGATAATATGACTAATTCTAAACAACTTTTGTTCTATAGAGTTTTTTTGCTAAGTCAATACTTTTCGAGTTATTTGCTAGTGAATATGTTCATTTTTAACAAAAAAAAACATGTTTTTGGACGGTTTTTCGGAGATAACTCAAAAAGTAAGTATTTTATTGAAAAAAATATTCTTAGCAAAAATATAGCCTATAAAAAATTTAAAAATATGGTGTATGTATGAGGTCTGTAGACCCAGTAGAAGCAGAGGTTCTTCTTCGTCAAATTCCAAATCGAATATTTCAATGTGAAATAACCCAAAAACGGAGCACTCTTCGGGGAAAATTCATTTCAACTTTTTTAAAGTGTTTAAAAAAAGGTTTATTTTTGTTTAAAAAAAAACTTCCAACACTAAAAGTAAGTTACGCTCAAAATATTGTTGGTCCCTTTTATTTTTTGGTAAAAAAAGTCGCGAAAATCACCCCCTAATTAGCATCACAAATAAATTTTATCATTACTACTTGACAACTTAATTTGCTTATGTATTATTTATATGATCTGTAAGTTTCATCGGTTCAAAGTGCTTATTTTTGAAAAAGCTGTAGTTAAAATGGCTTGAACGAGTAACTAATCACGAGTTTAGGCAAATTTTGAACAGCCATAGCATACCCAATTTTTGTCTAACAAGAAAAAAAATCAAAAATCTTCAGAAAAGCAAAACTAACATTTTATTACTCTTTGTGATGTTTGGTATTACTAATAATTTTTAAGTTAATTCCATAAAAAATTCGTATATTTTTTCACCCCCGAGAAAACATTTTCACCCCGTATTTCCCAATTTTAGTAAAATGGAGGGGATGTAGAATTGTAAACTTTTTCTTATATAATAATAGACAATTTCAACTATTTATTTCCAAATTTTCATCCTTCCTTTATTTTTTTGGAGGTTTTAGTAAAATTGTGTGTTCCCTGATCGGGCTAAAGCTAATTATTCACTTAGTATCTTCTAATACCATTCAGCATAACATAATCTGTTAATATGGTTTGAAAACAATAAACGAAAAAAAAATATATAAAAAAGAACACATCATAATAATAAAATAATAACAAAATTAAAATTTATGCAACACAAAATTTATGTATCTATAAAAATAATATTGTAGTACTAACATTCTGAAATAAGATATTTCTGGCTAATTGGCTCTGCCAAAGCCATTTTTCAAAAAAAACTCACCACTTCTGTTGCAGTGTAGTAATGAATCTTTTTATTTCCTGACATGGTTCGCTTTACATACTGCACATCCTGGTTCATGCATGTAACATTCAACCAATTTACGACATCTATAAGAAAAATAATATGTAACTTACTTTTTATTTTGTCATACATATCGACGCTTGAAAGGTAAAACTGCTAATACGCCAATTACGAATTTTACAGGAGAACCGTTTTAAAGTTTGAAATTTTATAAAAAAAAAATATAATTTTTGTTGTAAGCTTACTATCTTGAAAAATCTTAGGAATATAAATGTTTTACAGTGGAATGCTTTCATGGTATAAATTTCTAAGAGAAATATTATCTAGTTTTAAAATTAATGGCGCATTATACAAAGTGATTCTTGAATGCAATCAGGAGAAATGTATTTTAAGCATAATGCGTTATACAGGGTGTAACAAAAATACAGGTCATAAATTTAATCTCATATTCTCGGACCAAAATTATTTCGATTGAACCTAACTTACCTTAGTACAAATGTGCACGGAAAAAAAGTTACAGCCCTTTGAAGTTACAAAATGAAAATCGATTTTTTCCAATATATCGAAAACTATTAGAGATTTTTTATTGAAAATGGACATGTGGTATTCTTATGGCAGTAGTATTTTAAGAAAAAATGATAATGAAATTTGGACACCCCATAAAAATTTTATGGGGGTTTGGTTCCTTTAAACCCCCCCAAACTTTTGTGTACGTTCCAATTTAATTATTATTGTAGCGCCATTAGTTAAACACAAGTTTTTAAAAACTTTTTTGTCTCTTAGTACTTTTTCCAAAAGTCAGTTTTTATCGAGATATTTGAATATTTGTTAAATCCACAACATATTTGTATATGGTTAAGTACGATTATGGAGACTTGGTAATAATATGAAAATTTATTTATGATTTATATTTTTAAGTATATTTTGAACCATATTAAAAAAGAAGCCACATCTCGATAAAAGATGCTTTATCAAAAAAATACAAAGAGGCAAAAAAGTTTTAAAAACACTGTGTTTAACTAATGGTACCGCAGTAATGGTTTAATTGGAACGTACACAAACATTTGGGGGGTTTAAAGGAACAAAACCCTCATAAAATTTTTATGTAAACATATTAAAAAAGAAGCCGCAACTCGATAAAAACTGCTTTATCGAAAAAATACTAAGAGGCAAAAAAGTTTTAAAAATATTGAATTTAACTAATGGCACCACAATAATAATTTATTTGGAACGGACACAAAATTTTGGGGAGGTTTAAGGGAACAAAACCCCCATACAATTTTTATGGGGTGCTCAAATTTCACTATAATTTTTCTTTAACATGTTCTTTCCATAAGAATGCCACATATCCATTTTCAACAAAAAATCTCTAATGGTTTTCGATATATTAAAAAAAATCGATTTTCATTTTGTAACTTCAAAGGGCTGTAACTTCTTTTGTGTGCATATTTGTACAAAGGTAAGTTAGGTTCATTCGAACTATTTGTGGTCCCAGAATATGTGGTTTAATTTATGACCTGTATTTTTGTTACACCCTGTATAACCAGGTAACTGAAAACGGCTAAGTTACCAAATATGAGTAATTTTATGAGAAGGTGAAATATTTTATAATATATTTATCTGAGTGCAAGCTATTAGATGTGTCTTTTGGGAAAATTACAAGAATATAAGTCATTCTCGGTTTAAATTCTAAATATATATATGTCTAAATTGCCAATATAAATGAGTCAGATTAAATAAATTATTAGAAGAATTTTTTTGCTTAGCAACAACATTTTTGTTTATTTAGTAATATTTTGTATTTTGACAACGGCACCCGATTTGGGCGTCGAAACGTTAATAAAATTATTTTTTTCATTTTAATTGTGGCTTATTTCCCATATAAATAATTAATCATAAAAATGCCACACGGAAATAGCTTCAGAACAACATTAAATTCTAATATTATTTTATTATATTTATTGGATAATTATTAGATATTCTAGACATTTTACATTAAAAAACAAAAAGAAATAGTTCAAGTTACTAGAAAATACTTTATTTCTACGAAAAAACAAGTGAGGTTCATGACAAAAACAATAAAAAACACATCAGCAATATTAAAGTTAAACTCAATCTTCTTCTTCAGCCTCTGGAAGGATATCATTTACACTATTACCTCTAGATAGATTTGAGTATTCATTATGATATTGCAAGGGTACATTCAAACAAAACTTTTACTAAAATAAAAAATTTCACCGAAAACCGCATATTTCTATCTTGAGCCGTTTAAAAGTTATGGGCAGTAAAAATTTATTTATTTATTCATTTATTTATTTATTATCCTAACAGACCTGTAAGGTCTAATTACAAGGATAAAATACAATAATTTTTCTAAAATAAATATGCAATAACATAAAAAATAAAAATAACAAAAAAAAACAAAATAAGTAGTAAATCTAACATATCAGATAATACAAACCATTCTTATATACTATCCATAAGACTACACTTACTAATCCTATGCCGATAAATTAATAATTTGTCGTAACACTATTCCCCGAAATACATTTTGTGAGACTGCCCAATCTAAATCAGTTAGAGTATTGATGTTATTAGCTAGTCGAAACATGGTCACCAGAGGAGCCCTGGTGGTAGTAGATAATAGTGGAATATTAAACATTACCATATTGCGAGTTAATCTTAATGGTATATTGAACCTGATCAAAGCTAGAATTTCAGGTGAATTAATTTTATTGTTAATTATTTTATGTAAAAATATTAAAGCTGTAAGTTTCCGTCTGTCTTCTAATGATAATATTTTAAACTCATTTCTAAGGCGAGTGGTTCTATCTTTAGTATAATCTGGTCGTATGTGATATTTTTTAAAATAAATATATCTAAAAATTTATTTTGAATTTTTTCCAGTGTATCTAATGCAGTTTGATACTCACCAAACCAAATATGAGCTCCAAATTCTAATTTTGCCCTTACTAAAGTATAGTATAAAATTTTAAGAGTTGCTATATTTCTAAAATTAAAGGTTTGTCTAATTATAAACCCTAGTAATCGGTTTGCAGACTTCGTGATATTATTTATGTGGCCAGCGAAAGATAATAAATTATTATAGGTGATGCCTAAATCTTTTACCTCTGTACAACGCGGTAAAGTTTCTTTATTAATTTTATATTCAAATATAATAGGATATTTTAAACGTGTTACGGTAAATATACAGCATTTTTTCACATTAAAGTATAACTTGTTGCAATAGCTCCATTCAAGTAAATTATTTAAACCTTTTTGTAATAATACAGAGTCTCTAACAGTTTGTATGCGTTTGTAGAGTTTTAAATTGTCAGCAAATAGAAGACATTCTGAATGTTTCCATACTGATGGTAAGTCATTAATAAAAAGTACAAATAAAAGAGGCCCCAGATTAGAACCTTGTGGCACTCCCGAATTAGCTTCGAATTTACCTGAGGTATTCCCATTGTGTTTAACTATAAAAGATCTGTTTTGCAAATAATTTTTTATTAATTCGATAAAATTCTTTGATAAACCAAACTTATTTAATTTTGATAATAACACGTCATGGTCAACCGTATCAAATGCTTTACGAAAGTCTGTATATACAGTATCTAATTGGGACTATGATTCTAAAGTTTCATATGCTCGATTCATGTAAATAAATAAGTTTGAACTAATAGATTTACTGGCTACAAAACCATGTTGCTGCGATACTAAAAACTTTTCGACATCATGATATAGACTGGAATAAATAATTTGTTCGAATAGTTTAGCTGGTGCACACATTATCGATATCGGTCTATAATTTTCTACATTCATTTACTCGGTTAATAGATTACTGACTCGTGGTCGAAAATTATTTTCACTCATTTCATGATTCCCCGTTAGAGGATAGTCTAACCACACTCCGCTGCAAATATTTTTATATATGCAGTTATTCTTCGTTTTGTTTTGATTAAATTCAGTCTTCTTGTATAGCCTCTTTGACAACAGATAGATCTAGAAACACCAGGTGTCAGGGGATGGCAAGAGACTCGAATTTAATCAAAACGAAACGAATATTTTGTTTTTTGTTATACCTTACTCGGTTTAGAGTACAAATGACCACGTTTCATTAAAAGTAATCTACGACGCATTATTGGAGTATTCTCCTAGCGACGCCGTTTGGTACTGCCGTACCTCGGTTAATAGATTACTGACTCGTGGTCGAAAATTATTTTCACTCATTTCATGATTCCCCGTTAGAGGACAGTCTAACCACACTCCGCTGCAAATATTTTTATATATGCAGTTATTCTTCGTTTTGTTTTGATTAAATTCAGTCTTCTTGTATAGCCTCTTTGACAACAGATAGATCTAGAAACACCAGGTGTCAGGGGATGGCAAGAGACTCGAATTTAATCAAAACGAAACGAATATTTTGCTTTTTCTTTATTATTAGATTGTATCATGGTTTCAAC
This sequence comes from Diabrotica virgifera virgifera, assembly GCF_917563875.1. Lineage (NCBI taxonomy): Eukaryota > Metazoa > Arthropoda > Insecta > Coleoptera > Chrysomelidae > Diabrotica > Diabrotica virgifera. Next base: position 144,295,910 of record NC_065451.1, on the reverse strand, counting down.
TGCTGAGAGTTTGGTAATGGCACTATTTAATTTTTCTTCTAGGCCGTCCATTTTTTTGGCAAGTTTCTCTGTGTTTTCATTAATTATAGCAGTTAATCTCTGCAATAGCTTATTAATCACAGCATCGATTATACTATCCTCAGATATAGACGTGCTTCTAGTTGTTTTACTCATAGTTTGAGATTTTCTAACTAGCTGGCAACTATGGCTTGAATATATGTGACTCGTTATTAAATAGGATGTAAGTCAAATTACCTTTTGCAGCTTCTTTAGGGATATCACTTTATATCCTAGACTTTCAACTAATAACAAACACCACGTACAACCAAAAACCAATAAGTTTTATATCGGAAATATCACTTAAAACACCGAAAAAGTAAGAGCTCGTTTAGTCGCTGTTCACTCCCACATGCTTGACTTATATCTAATTGACTTATATCTAATTGACTTATATCTTAATTAAAATGGGGGAAAATATAAGTGGACACTTGGTATATCAATTACTATTTCACTACCTGTATCATAATGAACTTCATTATGATACAGATTTTCATTACGATACAGATTTGTGACCAATAGAATCGCGATATGGCATTCGCGATAAAGGTGGCACTCGCGCAGTGACCAATGGCGAGTCAAATAATACTTTGATGGCTTTGACAGTTCTTGATATGTAAACAAACTGACAAATTACTTAATTTGTTTGGGTTACAAAATTAATAAATTTGAATATATTTTTTGTTGTGAATGATCATAGAAAAAATCGTGTATACATCTTGCATTTAATTATCATTATGAAGCTCGTACTCTATACAAAACTCCCTCATATTATTCGCTTCATAATGACCATCATTAAATGCTCGTTGCATAATATACTATTATGACACTCTAATTTTTGCGTTGTAAATCTTTCAATATTTTAAACTTTGAGTTTATTATGAGAATACTATGTGTATAAAAATTAAATGTTTTATTGCCAAAAGTGAAATTCTCTTAAGCACTAACTTTTATCAGGAAGAAATATTTCTAAGGGATTTATAATAAAACATTTCTCATTTGCCGCGAACATTTTGGCTCACACTGTACATGTACATATACCTACCATAAAATCGAGTTTCTGTAGGTGAAGTCAGAATTAAAAAAATTGTTTTACTTATCAGACATAACTAATTTATATTTTTATGAGTGCTTTTCGCAAAATAATAATAAAACATGTCTTTACTTCTGTGTTGATGTTACGTTTGAAATTATGTTTGGAAATAGTTTCTATCTTTTGGAAAGACCGTCTTCGAAGTGAATAGTGTAACACACATGATATTATTTTAAACAGATAAAATGTATAATACGCCACCTGTACCCGTAACTGATGTAAACAAAACTGTTTTAAGCACCACTATGCAAAAATATTCTGCCATATGCACTGACTAACACGGCTTTAAGGCTGTAAGACCTGAAAGTAAAATTGACTATTTGCTAGAATCAAACGTGGTGGGTGTATTATACGACTGATAACATATTTTTGTATTAAAATTTGGCGCATAAGACATAGCTGCTTTCAAAACCATCCCAAAAATAAAATGTTTAATACGCCAAAAAAGTAGGTCAAACAACCTAAATCCCCGCGCCTTTATACATACGTAGATAAATTCACTGAATCTAATGGTGTACATAAAGTCTATTTTACAAAAAGTGGCGTATTATACTTTTTACCTTTCAAGCGTCGATATCATGTTTGTAATAATACACTGCGCGTCATTAAAAAGAGGCCACCTAAAATTTTTAGCGTTTTTTAATTTTTACGAATCATACCAGAAAGTGATTGTCATTAGATGTTTGTGTAATGTTTAAGAATATGTTCTAAAGCAGTATGCAATCATTTTTTAAATAACAAATGTCAAAGAAATAACTTTTTCCAAAAGAATGATTTTATTGAAAAATAAAAAAAATTACAATTAAGTCGTGATTATTAATACTGTGTATTACCACCTCTATTGTGAATTACACTCCTCATTCGATTTGGCATTGAATTAATCAAATTCTGGATGTCGTTTTGAGGAAAAGCTTCCCATTCTTCCATGAGCGCCAACCGAAGCTGCTCACGATTTATTGGAGCAGGTATTCTGTTTCTTACCCTTCGTTTGAGTTGGTCCCAAACATGTTCAATCGGGTTCAAATCTGGACTTTGAGCCGGCCAGTTCATTTTTGGCACACCGACAGTTTCCAGGTATTGCGATACCATCATGGCTACGTGCGGCCGCGCGTTGTCTTGCATAAAAATAAAGTTTTCGCCGACAAACCCAGCAAAAGGCATTACATGCTCGTCTAGAATTTCGGTAATGTATCGGTGAGCATTCAACGCTCCTCTGTCAATAAATACGAGATCAGTACGGCCTTCGAATGAAATGCCTGCCCAAAACATTACCGAACCTCCTCCAAAAGCAACACGTACTCGTCGAACACAAGCAGCATATCGTTCCCCACGTCTTCTGTATGTTTTGATACGACCATCTGAGCTATAAAGAACCATCCTGGACTCATCACTAAACAAAACATTTTTCCAATCTTCTATCGTCCAATGCTCGTGGTCTCTAGCAAACTGTAGTCGGCGTTGTCGATGTGCTGCTGTTAACAAAGGTCCTGTTGCTGGACAGCGAGCCCTTAGACCAAATTCCCTCAACCTTCTTCTCACGGTAGAAGTGCTTAATGTCCACCCGTGAGCATTTTGAAAACGGTTTTGGATTGCTCTAGCCGTAAAGAACCGATTTTGCAAAGAAGTGCGTTGTAAAGAACGGTCTTCTCTGGCCGTCGTGATTCTTCTCGGGCCTGATCCTGGTCGTCGTTCGTGAGATCCAGTCTCTACGAATCGTTGGTAAGTTTTTTGAACCATACAACGACTAACTCCAAGCTGTCTGGCCACTTCTCTTTGGCTTATTCCATTACCAATCAGAGTAACAATTTGAATAGCTCTAGCAAATTTCTCAGCCATAGTTTTAAATTTAAAAATTGCACAAGTTTACTCTTAGAACAACTGTACTCTAGTGAAAGGTTTTCGAAAAACAGAATAGCCATATTTCAAGAAAAATAAGGTACAAACAACACGTGCATTATCCGAAGTCGTAAAACTGATATCAATTTTGCAAACTTGTTACCCTTAATTGACCTGTCGGCACCGTTTGTCGGTACCTAAAAGACGCTAAAAGTGTTTCTGCATTGTGGGAATTTACTTACAATAGAATAAATTCTATAAACTTAAAGTTATTGAAAAATTCTTACAAAATTCTAGGTGGCCTCTTTTTCGTGACGCGCAGTGTATTTTAATGTGAAGATAGTAACTATTTAACAAATTAATGTTTATATTTTGAGTATCTGGGAGGTTACTATAGATGAGAAAGATCAGGAAGAATGGTAACTGAATGCCAGATTAGCAAAGGGAAATAAAAAGATGCGAAGCCTAAGAACACTGATAAAATCCAAATATGTATCGAGAAAAACAAAGCTAAGGATATATAAAATGGCAATAAGGCTCACAGTGACGTACGGTAGTGAAGGATGGACAATGAAAAAACCAAATAAAGAGAAATTGGAAAGATAGAGGAAAATGCTCAGATATACGGAGGCAAAAAACACGGAGGAAGGTTGAGTGCAACGAACAAACAGGGAACTAGAGGAACTATATAATGAACCAAGCGTCAGTAGCTTCATAGAAGCACATAGTGTGGGATAGATGGGACTGTAACAAAAATACTACTTTGCAGTAGTATTTGTAGAACGAAAATGATAAGATTAAATAAGTGAAGGAAGGGTGATGAACTGATAATAGAAGTATGGAGAGACAGAGACAAACTAAATAGAATTGGCTAGCAAGAGATGCAAGAGAACAACTTGACACTCAAGGATGGGTACGGCTCGTTTGCATGCCTGTCGAAGAACAGTAGCTCAAACTAAAGAGGGATGATGACTAGAACAAGCAATGTGAATATAAAAAGAAATGCTTATAAAATAGATAGAATAAATATAATAAAAGAAAAACAAATAATAAGAAAAGAAAAAATAATTGATATACAAAAACAAATATTTATTAAATATAACTTCCTAGATTATTGACAACCTCTTGAGTTACGACAAGTGAAACTATGTGACTCTAAAATGACAATTTTTCTTAATTAGCTATCTGTAAGTATAAAACTATAGTTACATTAGTACTGGAGTAGCTCTTATATGGAGCGTACCCCCAACTTACATCTAGGTTAAATAACAACCTTTACCAAATAATTGTACGATTGCAATACGTACAGCAACGTTAAATCCTATATAAATATGAATAATAAAAATACCTCAATAATATAAATAATAAATATACAAGGTGTCCCAAAAGTAGTGGAACGGTCGTATATTTTCCGAACTAAACATCGGATCGAAAAATTGAAAAATACGTGTTCAATCATTTTCAAAAATCTATCCAATGACACCAAACACCAACCCCCACTACACCCCCTGGAGGTGGGGTGGGGGGTAACTTTAAAATCTCAAATGGAAACCCCCAGTTTTTCTTACAGATTTTAATTCGTTACGTAAAAGTTAGCAACTTTTATTCAAGACATTTTTTCGAACTGTGGATAGATGGCGCTATAATTGGGAAAAACGATTTATCCTGATACCATAGGTAAATTATAGAAACGGTCTAATATCTCACGAAATACACTTCCAAATGAGAAACTAAAAATCAAATGTTTAATATTTTTCGAAAAGCTATCGAATAACACCAAACGTGACTCACCAACCCACCTCATGGAGATGGGGTGGGGGATAACTTTAAAATCTTAAATAGCAACCCCTACTTTTTATTACAGATTCGGATCCGTCACGAAAAATTAAGCAACATTTATTTGAAACATTTTTTAGAATTGTTAATAGATGGCGCTTTAATGGGAAAAATACGATTTATTAGCGCCATCTATCAGCAATTTTAAAAAATGATTCGAATAAATGTTGCTTAATTTTTTATGACGAATCCGAATCTGCAATACAAAGTAGGGGTTGCTATTTAAGATTTTAAAGTTACCCCATACCTCACCTCCAAGGGGTGGATTGGAGGGTCATGTTTGGTGTTATTAGATAGGTTTTCGAAAAAGATTAAAAATCTGTTTTTTGGTGTCTCATTTATAAGTGTATTTCGTGAGATATTAAACCGTTTCTATAATTTACCTATGGTATCAGGATAAATCGTTTTTCCCAATTATAGCACCATCTATCGACAGTTCGAAAAAATGTCTTGAATAAAAGTTGCCTACTTTTACGTAACGAATCCAAATTTGCAAGAAAAACTGGGGGTTTCCATTTGAGATTTTAAAGTTACCCCCCACCCCAGCTCCAGGGGGTGTAGTGGGGATTGGTGTTTGGTGTCATTCGATAGATCTTTGAAAATGATTGAAAACGTATTTTTCAGTTTTTCGATCCGATGTTTAGTTCGCGAAATATTCGACCGTTCCGCTACTTTTGGGACACCCTATATGTGTACATACAGAGAGAGTCTGTAATTTGGAATAAATTCAATATCTCAAATACTAATTGTTTTTTTTTTAAATGCTCAGACCCGTCGATTAGTATTTCATATTGTCCTTTTTGACATACAATAATAATGTACGATGTCCCAATTTAGAGATATGACGTCATCGTTGATTTTCTTAAATGGCAACACTGTCATTTGATAGCTATTTTGGTAGGGTGTGTAAAGTTATACACAACTGCAAAATATCACATTTTTATTATCTACCATTTACAAGATAATAGAAAATCATAAAGTTATGTCTGTAATTTGGAATAAATTCAATAATTAAAATATTAATTGTTTTTTTGAAAAATGTTCAAACCCTTCGATTAGTATTTTAAATTATCATTTTTGACATACAATAATAATGTATACAGGGTGTCCCAATTTAGAGATATGACGTCATTGTTGATTTTCTTAAATGGCAACACTGTCATTTTGATAGCTATTTTGATAAGGTGTGTAAAGATATACACAATTGCCAAATTTTTTTCCCTACCATTTACAAAATAATAAAAAATAACAAAGTTATGAAAAACAAGTAATCCAATAAAAATTGAATTTAATAATTATTTCAATTAAACAAATACTCATAATGTTTCCCTTAATTATTGTCAAATTGTCAAAGGACAACGTTATGGCATTTGCTTAATTGAAATAATTAAATTCAATTATTATTTGATTACTTGTTTTTCAAAACTTTGTTATTTTTTATTACCTTGTTAATGGTAGGGAATAAAAATTGAAATTTTGCAGTTGTGTATTACTTTACACACCCTATCAAAATAGCTATCAAAATCAACGATGACGTCATATATCTAAATTGGGACACCCTGTATACATTATTATTTTATGTCAAAAATGACAATTTAAAATACTAATCGAAGGGTCTGAGCATTTTTCAAAAAAAAGAATTAGTATTTTAATTATTGAATTTATTCCAAATTACAGACATATATTTGTTATTTTCTATTATCTTGTAAATGGTAGAGAATAAAAATTTGATATATTGCAGTTGTGTATAACTTTACAGACCCTATCAAAATAGCTATTAAAATGACAGTGTTGCCATTTAAGAAAATCAATACCGCAACTGTCAAATAAATGTTACCAATTTATGCCTAAATATCACCTTCGTTCGATTACAGTTAGTGTGTTTCTGAACAAATGTGCTTCATAATAGTATATTATGCAACGAGCATTTAATGATGGTCATTATGAAGTGAGTATGAGTGATACGAAAAGAGCCGCCTAGCGGCGAGTTATAGAGTACGAGCTTCATAATGATAATTATATGCAAGTTATATACGCGATTTTTTTTATGATCATTCACAACAAAAAATATATTAATATTTATTAATTTGCAACAGAAACAAATTGAGTAGTTTGTTAGTTTGTTTACATAGTGAGAACTGTCAAAGCGTATGTATTTAACTCGCCATTGGTTACTTCGCGTGTGCCACCTTTATCACGAATGTCATATCACGATTCTATTGGTTAAACATCTGTATCATAATGAAGTTCATTATGATACAGGTAGTGACATCATAATTGGTATATTATAGTATGAGAATATAAAAAAACGCTTTATAATCCATTTATACAAATTAAATGAAACATTTTGTGTATTTCCTTAAGTTAACATTAATACAAATCTTCGAATATTATTTCTACGCGTATATAATAAAATATGTCTAGTGGCTGTAATTCCAGTGTACTCATCAAAATGATTCTAAAAAAGAACACACTTACCACCTAAATATTTCGTGTTAGTATCATGTGACGTCTCGGGCTATGATGTGCAACGGTAAGTATATTAGACAGAGCATAATTATGTGTGCTGTTGCTACCCTGACAGAAATGGTGGTGACTCAGTTAAAATCAAACAAAGTTAGTCATTGCGTTGACCAAGTATTACTATATAGGGTGTCCCAAAAGTAGCGGAACGGTCGAATATTTCGCAAACTAAACATCGGATCGAAAAACTGAAAAATACGTGTTCCATCATTTTCAAAAATCTATCCAATGACACCAAACACTAATCCCCACTACATCCCCTGGCAGTAGGGTGGGGGGTAACTTTAAAATATCTAATGGAAACCCCTAGTTTTGCTTGCAAATTTGGAGTCGTTACGTAAAAGTAGGTAACTTTTATTAAAGACATTTTTTCCGAACTGTCGATAGATGGCGCTATAATTGGGGAAAACGATTTATCCTGATACCATAGGTAAATTATAGAAACGGTCTAATATCTCACGAAGTACACTTCCAAATCAGAACCCAAATAACGGATTTTTAATCTTTTTCGAAAACTTATCGAATAACACCAAACCTTACCCTCCAACCCACCCCCTGGAGGTGGGGTGGGGGTAACTTTAAAATCTTAAATAGCAACCCCCACTTTAGATTACAGATTCGGATTCGTCATAAAAAATTAAGCAACATTTATTCGAATCATTTTTTAAAATTTCTGATAGATGGCGCTAATAAATCGTATTTTTCCAATTAAAGCGCCATCTATTAACAATTCTAAAAATGTAACCCCCCGCTAGGGGGTGGGTTGGAGGGTCACGTTTGGTGTTATTCGAAAGGTTTTCGAAAAATATTAAAAATCTGTTTTTTAGTTTCTCATTTGGAAGTGTATTTCGTGAGATATTAGACCGTTTCTATAATTTATATTTATGGTATCAGGATAAATAATTTTTCCCAATTATAGCGCCATCTATCCACAGTTCGAAAAAATGTCTTGAATAAAAGTTGCTTACTTTTACGTAACGAATTAAAATGTGCAAGAAAAACTGGGGGCTTCCATTTGAGATTTCAAAGTTACCCCCACCCCACCTCCAGGGGGTGTAGTGGGGGTTGGTGTTTGGTGTCATTGGATAGATTTTTGAAAATTATTGAACACGTATTTTTCAGTTTTTCGATCCGATTAGTTTATTTACTCATCCATGTATTTGAATAAAAGCTGCATTACTTCTTTTTTAAATTTTAATTTATTCCTTGGTGTTAAGGACTTCATGTCTTCTACCACGAATTTCATAAAATTTAGGTCACTACTGCTTTGTGATTCTTTTTGTTGTAGTCATGTCTCACAAAGTTTGCTGAAATTGGCTGCTGCAACACTCATCATGTCCATTACATTTCGTTTTGATTGCTTTGATGTTGACTGTGAGGAATTCAGTGAACGTGGTGGAACTTTCTTCTTTTGGATCATATTCGATGATGATTTCCTCTTGAGAATGTTCAGTTTCTGTTTTCACTGTTTCCTCTAGATTTTCAGAAATATCAAGTCTATAAAGCAAAATCACATGGTATAATAAAATTTAATAAAATAAACTCTTACTTAAGAGGCAACAGTAGCGATCAACAGGTAGCAACAAATGCGGTCTAAGATTGCGGCTGTAATTTTGAATATGTTGTCGAGATATTTGGCACACATATTCGTAATATAATAAAGAATGGCGGTACAGAGCCCAATTCGAGACATATGTTAGTATGTGGAAATTACTCTATAACTAAATAAAATATTGCAAAAAGGAGCCTGTACCGCCATTAAGAAGAACAAAAAAATAAACTTTCTTCAAATAAACTTTTTATCCCATGCCTAGAAATTGTGTCATATTGGACCTAGTAAAATTTTTTATCCCTAACAAAAAATCGAACATATTATAACTAAATAACTGATTAGTCAACATAGAGAAAGTGACAAACCTGCGTCAGATTTCTTTTCTGCTATCTGCATAGGGATTACGAACACTCTACGGCGCTATGGTAAAACATGGCGGATACGATTCGTATCGAGTGTTTGTAATCTCTATGCAGATAACAGAACAGAAATCTGATGCAGGTTTGTCAACATCGGACATCTGGCACCCTGAAGGGCACTAAGGATTATGAGAAAGAAGAAGAAGATAATAACGTCTGAAGTGGAAGTCGAAACATCAATAAAATCATTCTTCAACTTAAATTGTGGCTTGTTTCCCAATTAGAATAGTAAATAAATATAATAAAATTTTAATCAGCAATAGAATCAGACAGTTTATCAGCAATAATGCACACTTGTACATTTTACCAAGGTCTTGCAACAAAAGTTTTTGATTTTTGTGAAAATCTAAAAAGGCAAATTCCCTTACAATTTTTGCAAATCCCCACTCTACAGCTAATCTAACCTGGCACATGCTGTTGTTAAAGTTTTCCTGTCTCAACCTTTGTATTCCATTGGGTAATCTTGCTGGGTTTGGGTAAGGACATAGCAAAATATTGGACAATGGATAAGCCTGATCTCCATACAAAACAAAATTGACATTTCCAAAAGTACATTTTCTTTCCAATTCCATATATATATATTACTTTCTTCAAAAATGCCGGCATCATGGCGCCTGCCTAAATAAGGTCCTTTAAGACTTACTATGATGCCATCAGGACATACAATGGACTGGTATTTAAGACAGTGCCACCTCTTATGACCGGAATAATATGCTTCTTGATTTATAGATGGTCGACAAATATGCCTTGCAGTTCCGTCTATAAAACCCCAACAATTTTGAACCGCTGCCCTTTTTGCAGCTACTGCCTGTAGTAACAATATAAACAATTACGAGTACTTAGTTTACATGATTACTAGGCATAGGAAGTATAATCTCTATAAGTACGTACCTGTGAATAGTACTCAAATTTTTCTTGTGTTAACCAGGTTACATTGTCCAAATCTTCTAAAATTGATCTATGACCTTTTAAAATTAAGTTTACCGTTTTATTAATAATTTGTGACAAGGACTGAGCTGATAGTCCAAATATGGCTTTTAGATCACTAAGTCTATTCGGGTATGCTAGACGACGCAATAAAATGCACAGTCCGTCGAGTCCTACAATATGCAACATGTCAGTTATTTAAAGTTTTAGTTCCTCTCGGTATTACTTACCAGTACAGGTGTGGCCAGTTTCTGTTACAATTATATCTGGTATCCCTAACAACTGTACAAGCCTTGGAATATCCTGTTTTTCAAATTGAAAATACTGTTTGGCTTGCTCAGCTTCTAAGGTATCGAAATTGAAGACAGGATGTACATTTCGAACATTATCATCATTTAAAATGTGATTTAGTATTACGTACTCTATATCATCGTCATTGGCTTCAAGTAATATTGCCTGTTCTAAGATCTCTTCCATATTTCTTTGGAAAAATTTGAAATCCAAATTGTACAAAACAAGGCAAAATTACAAAATAATATGTATCTTGGGTGAAAGAAAACAAAAACAGAAAAAAATTTAAACAAATTTAATTACTTTGCTGTACTGACAGCTGCCAACTATTAACGTGAAGGAGGAATTCTACCACTTGATAACTCTAAAATTACATAAACGTTAAAACTTATACCGTAAAAAATAGCGTTTACGTGTCAAAATAACGGATGGATAGAATTTTACTTGATAACTCTCTAATCCCTCCCGTCATTTCTGTGTTCATTTCGCTATTTAAATTCCGTTGTCCCCATTGTTGTTTAACCTGGCCTTAGAATATGTCATGCGGAAAATGTATCCAAAACTCAAACCAGACATAACTGCTCGGGGAGCAAAAATTATACTCGCCTTTGCCGATTACGTAGACGCAGTAGCACAATCAACATTTACAATTAATGATATTTTCTCGAGCTTTGAAGAAGCTGCATTAAACATCGGTCTAAAAATAAACGAAGACAAAACAAAATACATGGTCGTCTCAAAACAAGAACGACGGCGAATAAGACAAAATATTACTATAAACGATCATAACTTCGAAGTGGTTAAAGAATTTAAATATCTAGGAGCAACAATCACAAATGACAACAAATTAGCGCGAGAAGTTGAAACGCGAATAATGGCAGGAAACAGATCTTTCTTGGCAATGAAACGTCTAACGAAGTCAAAACTTCTTTCACGAGGTGCAAAAATCCAGTTATATAAGACCATAATACGACTAGCAGTCGCGTATGGAAGCGAAACATGGACGCTAACAAAAAGAGAAATAAATAAATTGCTGGTGTGGGAACGTAAAATCCTTCGAATGATATATGGCCCTTGCAGAGACAGCGTGACAAACGAATGGAGGCGCAGATACAATAAGGAGCTAGAGTCTCTATTCGGAAAAGAAAATCTAGTCAGATATACAGGGTGTCCCGAAAAGATTGGTCATAAATTATACCACAGATTCTGGGGTCAAAAATAGGTTGATTGAACCTCACTTACCTATATACAATAGTGCACACAAAAAAAGTTACAACCCTTTGAAGTTACAAAATGAAAATCGATTTTTTTTCATATATCGAAAACTCTTAGGCATCAAAAAAAAATATATCATATTTATTGCACATCAAAGAAACATAAAACGTAAATTACGTTTCATGGAAATAAAACAGTGCTAAACAAATATACGTCCGGCCATTTTTATGAAACTCTCCGAAAATAAAAATGTGTCATGAGCATGAATCACACTCGTTTCATTGGTAGGCGGACTTTGAGATTTGTTTAGCAGTGTTTTAGTTTCATGAAACATGTTTTTCGTTTCATGTTTTTCGTTTCATGTTTCTTTGGTGTGCGGCTTGCCTTAGAGATTTTTTATTGAACATGGACATGTGGCATTCTTATGGCAGCAACATCTTAAATAAAAATTAAAGTGAAATTTGTGCACCCCATAAAAGCTTTATTGGGGTTTTTTTCCCTTAGACCCCCCCAAACTTTTGTGTACGTTCCAATTAAATTATTATTGTGGCACCATTAGTGAAACACAATGTTTTTAAGACTTTTTTGCCTCCTAATACTTTTTCGATAAGCCACTGTTTATCGAGATATTTTGAATATTTCTCGAATCCACCACATATTTGTATATGGTTAAGTACGATTATAGAGACCTGTTAATAAACTGAAAATCTATTTATAGTTTACATTTTTAGGTATATTTTGAAAAAGAAGCAACATCTTGATAAAAGGTGACTTATCAAAAAAAGGCTAAGAGGCAAAAAAAGTTTTAAAAACATCGTGTTTAACTAATGGTACCAAAATAATAGTTTAATTGGAACGTACACAAACATTTGGGGTGTTTAAAGGAACAAAACTGGAAAATTTTTATGTAAATATATTAAAAAATAAGCCGCATCTCGATAAAAACTGGCTTATCGAAAAAATACTAAGATGCAAAAAAGTTTTAAAAACGTTGTGATTAACTAATGGTACCACAATAATGAATTAATTGGAACGTACACAAAAGTTTGGGGGGGGGGGTTTAAGGGAACAAAACCCCCATAACATTTTTATGGGGTGGACAAATTTCACTATAATTTTGTTTTAAGATGTTCCTGCCATAAGAATGATACAGGTCCAATTTCAGTAAAAAATCTAATAGTTTTCGATATATTGAAAAAAATCGATTGTCATTTTGTAACTTCAAAGGGCTGTAACTTTTTTTATAAGCACATTTATACTAAGGTAAGTTAGGTTCAATCCAACTATTTTTGACCTCAGAATGTGTGGTATAATTTATGACCAATCTTTTCGGGACACCCTGTATAAAGGCTAATAGACTCAGATGGACAGGGCATGTGATACGCAGTAACGACAATCGCCTTTATAAACAATGTGTTCTGGGAAAGGCCAGATGGAAGTAGGTCTGTAGGGACGTCCATCAAGTTAGCAGAATAAACAATGTGTTCTGGGAAAGGCCAGATGGAAGTAGGCCTGTAGGGACGTCCATCAAGTTAGCAGACCAAAGTCAGCAGAACACAGTTATTCTTATACCATAATTAAGTGTAAATTAAATGCTAATTTAATGTTCAAAGAAAAAATTTATTGCTCTTTAAAAGTTATCGCAGGTTCTGTTAACTTGATAATCAAGCTAGCAGAGCAGTAGTTCAAAAATTGATAAATCGTTTATAATTGAATGCCAAAGTATTATCTGAATTAAATACAAATTTAATGTTCCAAGAAAAAATTTATTGCTCTTCTTTAGAAGTTATCGCAGGTTCTGCTAACTTGATAATCAAGCTAGCAGAGCAGTAGTTCAAAAATTGATAAATCATTTATGATTGAATGCCAGGGTATTCTCTGACTTAAATGCAAATTTAATGTTTCAAAAAAAATGTATTGCTCTTCTTGTTTAAAAGTTATCGCATGTTCTGCTAACTTGAGACTCAAGCTAGCAGAACACTAGGTCAAAAATTTGATAAATCATTTATAATTGAATGCCAAAGTATTCTCTGAATTAAATGCTAATTTAATGTTCCAAGAAAAAAATTATTGCTCTTCTTCTTTAAAAGTTATTGCATGTTCTGCTAACTTGATAATCAAGCTAGCAGAACACTAGGTCAAAAATTTGATAAATCATTTATAATTGAATGCCAAAGTATTCTCTGAATTAAATGCTAATTTAATGTTCCAAGAAAAAATTTATTGCTTTTCTTCTTTAAAAGTTATCGCATGTTCTGCTAACTTGATAATCAAGCTAGCAGAGTACTAGGTCAAAAATTTGATAAATCATTTATAATTGAATGCCAAAGTATTCTCTGAATTGAATGTTAATTTAATGTTTCAAGAAAAAATTTATTGCTCTTCTTCTCTAAAAGTTATCGCATGTTCTGCTAACTTGAGACTCAAGCTAGCAGAACATCATTTATAATTGAATACCAAAGTATTATCTGAATTAAATACAAATTTAATGTTCCAAGAAAAAATTTATTGCTCTTCTTTAGAAGTTATCGCAGGTTCTGCTAACTTGATAATCAAGCTAGCAGAGCAATAGTTCAAAAATTGATAAATCATTTATGATTGAATGCCAGGGTATTCTCTAACTTAAATGCAAATTTAATGTTTCAAAAAAAATTTATTGCTCTTCTTCTTTAAAAGTTATCGAATGGTCTGCTAACATGATAATCTAGCTAGCAGAACAGTAGTTCAAAAATTGATAAATCATTTATAATTGAATGGCAGAGTATTCTATGACTTAAATAAAAATTGAATGTGCAACGAAAAATGTATTGCTATATTTTTTAAAAAGCTATCGCACCTTCTCCTAACTTGATTTTAAGCTAGCAGCACAGTAGTTTAAAAATGAAAATAGGAGTCGTGTGATAGCTCATATGAAAGGTTATTCAATTATCTTTTCAGTAATATAAACCTTACCATAATTACTTATACAGGTTGGCCAGTAAAATATTTTTGAATTACATAAATTTACACAAAAAGAAGAATGTAGGTCATTTATTTATATCAGAACAAATTTTACTACTGTCAGAAAATAGAAAAAAAAATGTTTATTTCACAAATAAACATCGCTTTCGCTTAAATTCAACGTTAAAGCTTGCACCCACCTTTCTCTTTGCAGTTTGAGCATCTAATTTAAGCGAAAAGCAATGTTTGTTTGTCATATAAATATGTTTTTATATTTTCTTACAGCATTAAAATGTATTTTGAATTAAATAAATTACATCCATTCTTCTCAATGTGTGAGTTAATTTAAATTAAAATTAGTTTTTTTGGTCACCCTGTGCAAATAATTATGGTAAGGTTTATGTTACTGAAAAGATACATTAAAATGAAATGTCACAAGACGCTTATTCTCATTTAAAAAAAATCATCGATTACGTCATCACGCCCAGATGATTGACGTCACTAGTAAGATATTTATCCCAAAAAATCATAATTTAAAAATAAAAATCGACTTGTTTCATGATTTCTCTCTAAAATCGCCCATTCTTGAAAAAAATGAATTTATTCCATAATTTTGCCCCTCACTACATATTTTTTACAGTTATCTTGATTTCAAGCTAGGGGAACTATGGTTTAATTTGATAGGAAGGTGCTCAATCAGATATGAAAAAAAAAACGCTTAGAAAGGATTTCTTCTGATCAAACATTTATTTTAAGAAATATAAGCATACTTGGACAACATTCAAATGTGTTCTTCTTTTTAGAGTTTGTGGCTGTAATGTCATCAAACTCCGTCCGTTTTTGCCCCGGCCTAGGGCATATGGCAGTATAATGTCCTATTGTTGATGCAGTTGTTGTTTTGTGTTTATTTCCAGTCTCATGGTAGGGACGAACAAAGTGTATAATGCCAATAAGTTTATAAGACAAATTTTCATCATTAATATGTATGGAAAATGACTTTGGTAGAATCTGTATTGGGACGTCCCTCTCTAAGTCAGAATTTTCTACCTCTAGAAACATGAAATTTCCTGTAACAAATAAAAGTTTCAGTTTTCTTCATTGGTTTCTATATGTACATGGGAACACTGGAACAGGGGAAGTTTTAATTGTGGAACAGGTTAAAAATTTGGAACGGTCAGACCACGAAAACGGCACATTTCGAGATATCCACATATAAAAGAAATCACTCACAAATTCCTTTTGCGAGGGCATACGCACATGGAGGTGGACAGTATACACTCAGTTATAGAACGAGAGGCTAAAAAGTGCCCTAATTTTCAAATTATTATCTACTCCATTATTTGACCCACACATTTTTGTTAAATTATATCTTGGTGGTTAGCATGTACATGTCACGTGAGTATAACCTACAACTTTTCTTAACCGTAGACAAATTTTCAATATCTTTGCATTATTTTACCAGGTTATATTCATTTTAGGTAAGCACTGATGATGACTGGTAAATAGGGTGTATCACAAAAATTTTTTTTTATAATTTAATTTTTCAAGTTGATTAAAAGTTGTTACTACCATCATAGATCTACCAAAAAAAATCTTTTTGAATTCCAACAATATGTAAGTCTCCCGGAATGTACAAAAAGTTTATATTTTTTTGTAAAAAAATACGTTTTTGAAAAAATAATTTACACAGTTTATAAATTACAAATGATGTAATCAAGTTAAAAAATGTGTATTTTTACATTTAATTTATCCATAGTAAACATTTTGGTTCTGAGTTAAATTATTTAGGTAACCCGGAATTACCCTAAATATATCACAATTTTCATATTTAATTCAAGTGTGACATGAATCAGGAACGGTAAAAAAAATTCTAATACAATCATTACAGTGCTGTATTTTAATGCAATGGGTCAATGAGACGGGCAGCTGGCACTGACTTGTGAGTCACCGGATGTCTGGCGTCTGGCTCCCCTCCACCACTCACTCACACCCTTTGTTTCTGTTAGTCTGACTCCACCGTTCAATCTGACAGCACGAGGTTTGCACGTTATTACATGTATTTCAGTGTGTTTTGTTTAGTGTGTGTGGTTTATGACTGGTGAATTCCGTGTGGTTCTGTTGTTTTTCTATCATGAGTAAAAAGACAAACACTATAACAACGAGGAAATGCACTGAAGCTCCTATAGTCGGACAGCCTCTTGAAATTAGTGATATTAATGTTTTACCTACTAAAAGTGACGTGCTGAGGTATTTTGAATGGGTTAGAAATCAGTTGAAATCTGAAGGATGCTACCAACCACAGAAAAAGTTAATTGCAATGCGAGTGACACATAAGTTAGAGCAAATTTGGAAAAAATCATCATTACCTGTTTCATCTACTAACAATATTGTTTTTAAGATTCTACAATTGCATGAGAGGTGTGAAAAGATTAAAAAATCTTCAGGTTGTAATACAAAAAATGCCAAGAGTTTTAAAGTTGCAGTTGAAAAGTTTAGATCTGACATTGATAATAGTCTTTTTGATATTTGTTCATGCAAATGTAGTGAACTAGACAAATGTTTGTGCCCAGCTCCAAGAAAAATACCAAAATTAGAACATGCATTCTTGACAGACCAACGGAACTTGAGGATGATGATTATCGGAGATATTGACCAAGCAGAGACTAAAAAAATTGAAAAACGAAACAAACGGAAGGAAAAGTCCCTGCAATCTAAATTAAGTAGGAATGTGGAACTAACTACTCCACCTGATTTAATAAATGTGGATATTCTTAGTAGTGACTCTGATGATGAATCCATGGAAGAAGAATCAAGTAGGCCTGATGAAAAAGTTCAAGGTTCTAAAATAACTCCTCTAAGAAACAAAATTGAAAGTCCAAGCGTGAAAGTAAAACAAGGCCTGCCAGTGAATCTGTCATTGTTTTCTAGGGCATGTGATCGCAGAGGCATTTCAAACAGAGCAGGTGCACAACTAGCAAATGCTCTTCTACAAGATTTGAATGTCATATCACCAGAAAACCAAGCCGCAGTTATTGACAAGTCCAAGATTTTTCGTGAAAGGTTTAAGTACCGCCGAAGTATTAATTCAACTCGCATAAACGAAACAATTGCTCTTTACTTCGATGGTAGGAAGGATGAAACCATAATCAAAGAAATTGTACGTGGGAAATCTGTCCGTAAAACCATAAAAGAAGAACACATATCTTTGGTCGAGGAACCAGGTTCAGCATATTTCGGTCATGTAACTCCAAACAGTGGATCTGCGAAAGATATAGTATCATCAATATTAAGTTACATGAGTGATAACTCCATTGATAACTCAAATATCAAAGCGCTTGGATGTGATGGTACGGAAACGAATACTGGAACATCGCAAGGAGCAGTTTTGTTGTTTGAACGCGCATTGAAACATCCGGTCCAAGTAGTAATATGTATGTTGCACTTAAACGAATTGCCTCTGAGAAAAGTTTTTGTTGCTCTTGACGGTCCAACCACAGGACCAACATCATTCAGTGGGCCAATAGGCAAAGGTTTGACCAACTGCCCAGACTTCCCGGTTGTTAATTATGACAAAATAGATAGCACCTTCCCAGAAGTCGATAGTAAAGACTTAAGTACGGACCAGAAATACCTTTGGGATATATGTCAGGCTGTAGTCAAAGGTGAATGTCCCACTGAGTTGGCCAGTAGAAACCCCGGAAACTTGTCCCACGCCCGGTGGCTGACATTAGCAAATAGAATCTTACGTCTGTATATTTCAACTATTGAACCAACCCCACAACTTAGAAAGCTTGCTGAGTTCGTCATGAAAGTCTATGCTACCTCATGGTTTACCATAAAATGTCGTCCTAAAATGATCCACGCATCACAACACTTTTTCTTCATCGTACAGTGAACCAAGTTTTAAGACAGTGAACTGAAGGCTGTGGCTCAGTCTTCCTTACAAAGAAACGCCTTTATGGCTCATCCTGAACACATCCTTTTAGGAATGTTGTTTAACTCTCGAAAACATATAAGAGCTTTGGTAGGCAAACGGATAGAAAAAGCTCGACAGACAGAAACAAGGGCACATCGAGTCTTCAAACCACCACAAGTTAATTTTGAGGCAGAAGACTACATCGATCTCATTGACTGGCAATCCACCACAGTTACAGAACCACCACTTATAGCTGACTTCAGCAAAGAAGAGATTGAGATGGTTGTTAATTCAGGAAGCAGTGACAGAAAAGAGTTCAAAATACCACTTCACACTCAAGCGGTAGAACGAGTTGCAAAGGAAGTTACTGCAGCTTCTAAGCACGTTTGTGGCGTTCAAGAACGAGAAGGCTTTATAAGATCAAGATTATTGGACAGAAAGTATCTTCCTAAGTTTGAAACTAAGCGACAGTACACATCTGCTACAGCTGTATTGCAAAAATAAATTACAGGTAAGATTTATTTCATACTTATTTAGGATTACATCACAGCATTCTATTTTGAATAGTAACTTAGTATTAGTATTATAATTACAATCTGACACTCGCCCTAACAAATTCCCTTGGTTTCAGATCGAAGAAGCATTACAATACCTGTGGCTTTGAAGGCTAACTGGATTTGTTTAGCCAACATCCTTCAAGATGAAATAAAGAACCATTTTAGAGGTTTTTCTTTGTCAACTTTTTATCTGTAATCTTTAAGTAAACTTTTGTATTTCTTTAATAAATTTCGTACCTCGATTTTTCGTTGTTACAATTGAGATTTTCATAAAGATTCCGGGTGACTTTATGCTTAGTTACAGATATTATCCTAATTTTTATTGTTCACTGTTATCACGTACTGAATATGTTTTAAGTTGACAATAAAAATATAAAATTTATTTTCAATAAAAAAAAAAGATGAAAAATCGTGTTTTTGAGAAAAAATTCTAAAGTTTAAGTCAATTCCGGGAGACCTAAATATGTTTTAATTAAAACAAAACTTTTTTTCCCTGCAAGAGTAATGTAAGAGGCAACTTTTTATCAACTTGAAAGTTTGAATTTTTTTCAAGTTGACAATAAAAATATAAAATTTAAAAATAGATGAAAAATCGTGTTTTTGAGAAAAAATTCTGAAGTTTAAGTCGATTCCGGGAGACCTAAATATGTTTTAATTAAAACAAAACTTTTTTTCCCTGAAAGAGTAATGTAAGAGGCAACTTTTTATCAACTTGAAAGTTTGAATTTCGAAAATTCATTATTTGAGTATTTATTATGATACACCCTACTGGTAAACCAGTCGAAAACTAGTTATGTGATTGTGATGTAGCCCTTTTTAGGGATTTAAATATACCTTTTATAAAGGATTTTACTGTTTTTTTTTACTCCATAGGGTTGGCTACAGTTGGCAAAAATTTTCGGAGAAAACAAATATTTCAAAGTGTATGAAATGCCACTTTCTAATTTTAAAGACTTTAATAAACTGTGCAATTCTTGCGATTCGCCGTTTCAAAATAACCTGGGATTCTGTACTTTAAAACAGACTTCGATTTGAAATTTAAGAGTGTACTTAGACTTAACCGAAGAGTTGGTAGAAGAAATCATCAATCTGTAGATTATCTGATTTCGTTGAGAGATACCTTAAATCCGATAAGTATTAAAAATTCAATGATCTTCTGCTAAAGTGGGTTCCAGCGAGGATTCACAATTTTTTCAGACTAGTGCATAAAGACACAATTCAAATTACTGATATAGCAGCAGTAGCCGCATTTGTTAAGTTTTTAATTATTTTTTATGTACTTTAATTATTGTTAATTTTTTTTAGTTAATAAAAATCCAGTTGCGTTACAACCATTTCTGTTTTTTCTTTAATTCGACTTTTTAAGTAGTTTTTTTAGTTCTCGTATTGATTGTTTTATTACAAATACGTCCGTATAATATTTTTAGTTCTTTATATCCACACATTTCCTTAATTTTGTAAAATTGGTATATTTTTCGTAATAGAGCTCCGTCTTCATAGGATAGGTAGCAAAAATAATATTAAGTCACAGTCAAAGATTTATTCTTCAGAGCGAAAATGTGTTAAGTCCATTTTTTCCAAAAACAGTAATGCTAAAAAAATGCCTTTTAGGGGTAAAAATAACAATGATCATTATTCACATTTATAAGAATTTGTTAAATAAAATTTAATGTATTAAATGGAAAATGTTACAAAACACTAAAAATAATTTTTATTTTCGCTCCGGTAAAATTTACATTTTGTGACTTAATACACTTTTGTTCTGAGGTACGGATGTAGGATTAAACCAATTGCGTTTGAAATACTTCATTAAAAATTATTTTTTTTAATTGTTGCCCCTTTTTAGGGTTAGTGAATTGTGACTCATTAATAACTTCATTTATTTTCGTCACTAGAGCTAACTCAGTATTCACTGTAAAATTTAGTGAAGTTTCAGTTTTTTTTGTGCTTTTCAAAAGACTTTGGTACTTTTGAGCGGATCGTTTTAATGCATTTATTTTTTTCTCCGTGTCCATTTTTTTAGGTAGCGCGTGACTTTATTTCTATTTAAAATCCGGTAATTCCATTTCTGTTTTGGTGTATCTGGAACGCGGCTCCCAAAATCCAGTGCAGGAACTTGATGGGCTACGGAGACATCGTTATGCATGTGTTTTTTCTTAAGCCGAAAATTTCTAGAATTTTCCTTCCACTTTTTTTGCTGCCGGGTTCATTTCATTAATGGATTTTTTTACTTTATTCTCCCTTTGCTTTAAGTACCTTTGACGTTCTTTCTGCTTCTGTTCCTCTCTTTTCACAGGATCTTCTCTGATTCTCCTTATCTCCATTTCTCTTTCTTGCTTTTCGCGCAATATATCTTTTGATTTTTTTATTTTAGCCGGAAACAAAATGAAAATGTGTTTGGGGTTTCCCTTTGTACGTTTCATTGTTTACGGTTTCATTTTAGTTTTATCCGCAGCAATATTTTTAGTATATTTTTTTATAGAAATTGCAAATTTAATATTTTATCGAGGTATCTCGTCGTCAACCAAGCAATACCACATAACTCATTTTCTTCAACTTTAGAGGAGAGCCAAAAAACGATAAATTGCCTTAAAATACCACTTTAAAAAAATACAATAAAAATGGCACATATTATAATAATAATGGTACAATAATAGGTATAGGTAATTATTATTGTAATAAGTATAACACCGCAACACATTTTAATAAAAAAAAGATAAAACTTTGCAACTAATCGGATTTTTTAGCCTTGTCTTTCCTCTTGCTTTCCGTATGGTAAGGCAAATCATTATAAAAGCCATGAGTCTGATGGGATCATCATTTTTAAGGTTTGGAGATCGTCCCATTTATCACGTGCTATTTTTCGTCTTTCGGTGTTTAGACATGGAAAAGACTTGAGTGGATCTCTTTGCTGAATTTTTCGTGGCCGGTAAGGGTGTTCTTGCAGCTCCTCATTGAAGTTTAACTTAAACTTTATTAGACCCGTTGGGTCGTATTGCAGGACATGGATGTCCGTAACTTTGGGATCTCCCTTCTTTCTACCAGGCCTGATAGACGGATACGCAATGGACTCTTTAAGATTATAGTCTTTAAACATTTCAGGAGTACATAACTGTGCACGATACGGGAAAGGGTGCTTTCGAGATACTTGTGAGTACATAACAAAATGGCTCGGCAGATACACATCGAGATGTTTATAAGTATGTTGAATGGTACTATGTACGCTATCCCCCTCCATTTGACTATGTCCTTTTTCAAAAAACTTTTGGGTGATGATAACCTGACGAGTCATGCTTAAATGTAGCAAAGCATTTGACAGAGTTGAGTTTCGGTTTTGAGCAGTACATCCGTCCGAATATATGATTACAGGTTTCGCAGCAACATCCAGCAATTCACTTATGTACTCAACCAGACAAGTTGCGTAAGTGGATGCACTAAGATCTGTTGTTGTTTCGTCGAACCAGTAGTTTTGAGCATCGTGAGTGGCTAAATTATAAATTGTATAATTGTGAATGCACACTTTCAATTTATAGTAGGCTAAACTTGCCTTAATACGAGGCAGATTTTGGACCATCATTACATCGCAGCAGATGGTGTAACACTTTCCATCTTGTGCGTTCTTCTTGTCTTTTTCTTTCTCTTCCTTGATTTGCTGAGATCGTTCAATGTGTTTATCAAAAATGTCCTTCTCAATGTGTTTGTTTTCAAACCCAATGCACAGATCACATCTATCTTTCCGAGGTTTGAAAATTTTCATATTTGTGGTATCGAAAGTTCTACCAAACTCTGTCATGCTAAGAGGTTTTTCATTTGAAGTTTTGCAATGCTCAGTATATATTTCATAGAGATGTGATTTTGATCTAAAGTCGGTCTGTAAGTATAGTTTACTACTCGATTTCCGGCAGTAATGGGATGGTAGTTTTGGAAGGCCGTCCAGGAAATTTTTAAGAAACCCCTTATGCAACCGTGCCTTTCTTGATTGGCCTGAACTTGGGCCATTCTCTGCTGATTCGTCTGCTTCTGCGTTTAATAAATCGGTTTCCTCGTCAATCAGATCAATATGTTTGCTTTCCTCCTCCTTCTTATTCTTTGCGACATAGCTCTCGACCCAGTACCTCAACTCATTGTATGTAAGACCTAATGTGTTGAGAAACATGGTTTTGCAGACTGCATATTTTTCTTCTTTATAGTTTAGGTGATAGAAGTAAGATAGCTTTCTTTTCGACGATAATTTATTTTTATTAGTTTTTTGCTTTATCGGAATGACATCGATCAAGGTGCATACGTAAAGTTTTTTACACTGCCAGTCCATTTCCTTCCAAAATGCCTGAAAAGTATTTTGTCGAAATGATTCTGACACTTTACCACAATTTCTAGTTTTAAATATTTTACATGACTTTCCTGCACATCGAGGTCCCATAATTCTCTCTGCCCTTGGTACGTCCTGAATAACTAGGTTTGTTTTTTTTTATCCGCTCTTTTGTAGCCCATAAACGCCTCTCCTTTCATCCTCTTAACTTTTTCTTCTGTTCTTGACAATCCATTACCACGCTTTCTTTTCTTTGAAATTTTTGCAAAATTCTCAGTATTTTCAATGGAATTCAATGCAGTATTTTCAATGGAAACGTTATTTCCAGCATCGGTCTTATCACTTATAACAGAGAGCTCACAATTTTCAAGATTCTGCTCAATAGGAGATTCATAATTTTTTAAAAAAGTGTCACTTTCTAGAGTTGTGACATTGTTTTCAACAGTCTCATCATTTTTAGTGGGATTCAATTTAGGACTTTCAACACAAAGGCTTTTATTTCCAACCTCATCACTTATAAAATAAAGTTCGCAATTTTCTTGCACAACAAAATCATTATAATCTATAAGGTGGACATCCAGGTTTTCAAAAGTTTTATCAGTAAACAAGACATTAATATTATCATCACAGCTGTTCATTAAAATATCATTATCACGTTGAACATTGCCACTATTTTCAGTGTTCTCCTCAATAATACACAATTCAGGTAACTGCAAAGAAGAATTCGACAGTCCTTCAACAGAGTGACGGTTATTATTTTCATTGCCATCATTGTTCTCCATTTCTTTTAATATATTGTGTACCTGGAATACAAAACGTTTCCTTGTAAAAATTAGGTATCACATTAATATAAAAAAAAAATAAAAGTAAAAACCGAACCATTGTAGATAGTGAAGAAGCTATTCAACACAACGTATCTCATATATCGTGAACGTTGCAACACCACGTATCACAAACTTTACTTTTTATGGGTGTTTATTTTAGTTATGCACACAAAATATACAAAAGTACATGAACATTAAGAATTGATATATATTTCAGACAGCAATAAGTAGTAATAGAAATTTTATAAAATAAATCAATACTAAATTAAATTTATAAATACTAAATTAAATAACAGAAAATCTTACTTTTGTTGACGACGAATCCAGTAAAACAGCACTCAATGGTTTCGGTATGGGAACTGAATGAGATACGTGGTGTTATGGGATAGAAATGTTATAAGTGGTGTTGCTTCATTGCGATTACAGCGAAATCTGTTGAGATTTTTTCAAATCTAAATTTATTCAGATATTCCCCGTGAGATGTCGATCAAATGAAACAAAACCTCCATTTTCAAAAAAGTTGAGTTATGTGGTGTTGCTTGGTTGACGACGATCTATCTTATGATATACATTTTTTTTATTTTTCAAAACTTGAATTTAAAATATCTGGATTTTAAATCTATCTATCTAATTAGACTTTTTCGGTCCATCTTTGGACATAGGCCTCCCCAATCCTTTTCCATTCTTCTCTGTCTGTCGCTACAGTTATCCACCTAGAGCCCACGTGCTTCTTGACATCATCTGCCCATCTCATTTGTGGTCTTCCTCTGCTTCGTTTATATTCCACGGTCTCAAATTTGTGAGAATTTTTTTCCATCGCGATCGGTCTTCTTTTGTCTTATAGTGGGCCCGGAATATCCCCATTTCAATTTTGCAACATCCCTAACTTTGGTTTTCTCTCTTATTCACTCGTTTCTCTTTTTATCCATTAGTCTTATGTGCAAGATTTGCCTTTCCATTGCTCTTTGCGTTTTTATGATCTTCAAGCGTTGCCCACAAGTTTTTATACCTTTTTCTTCCCATTCTAATCTTTTAAAAATATCTTCCAGAACCTGATCGAAAGGTTTCGGTGATATTGTTTCACCCTGTCTCACGCCTCTATTTATTTGAATTGATTGTGTTCCTTCGTATACTTTAATTGTTGTGGCTTCTTTATATATATTGGCTATTAGGTCTGTCTATCTGTGGTCAATCCTGCTGTTAATCAAAGAACTTTTCACTGCCCAATGTTCGACACTGTCAAAAGCCTTTTCGGATTCTATGAACGCTATATATAGAGGAATGTGGTATTCATTTGCTCGTTCTATAAGGATTTTCATACTTAATAAATGGTCACTTGAGCTAAATCCCTTTCTAAACCCAGCTTGTTTTTTTCGACTGGTTTTCGTCGAATTTTGTCGTCAATCTATTGGTTAAAATTTTTGTTAGAAGTTTATACATTACATTGAGGAGTGCTATAGGACGGTAGTTTTTTATATCTGCTTTGTTTCCTTTCTTGTGTAGGATAATGGTTACGAGTTCCATCCAGTTGTTTGGTTATAGTCTTGAGCTATAGTCTTCGTACGATTCCACCTTTACGCGAGTGAGGTGTCGAGATTGGGCAAGTGTGTATTTTGGAAACATCTGGATTATGTACGTTCCAAGCCTGCCAAGCATTGTGTCAAATTGACCATCGTTGTAATCTGCTCTGTTGGCACCGGTTAGGTATTATCAAAGCCTAAAGGTCTAATCAAAGAGTCATATGTTAACTTGAGCTTACAATTAATAAAGTTGAGCTTGCTATAATGGTTACAGATCTCATTTTTCAAAATTTTCAGTTGGAAGATGTTCTTTAGGTTAACTGGAACATTTCTTGGAGTTTTGACAATACAAAATTTAGGAAAGACGTTGTTGTTGATATATTGAGAGATAAACTATATATCCAGCTTGAGAGTATATCTTTTGGTGGCTAGACGCATGTATTGATTATCCAAGTTGACCATACCGTCAAATTTAAAAATCCATAAGGAAAAGTTTTCCTGTAGTTGGCTGTATACCATATACTACAAAAAACGACTAAAATCCGTTATAAAAGGTATATTTTTTAAAATCCTTAAAAAGGGCTATATCACAAAACTAGTTTTTAATCGGATGACCGATCAGAATCAGTTCTTACGTGATCTAACATGCTAACCACCAAAATACAATATTATAAAAATATACGGGTTTAATTTTCGTAGCACCTCGTTTACAAACAACCTCAGTCATAACGTGCTTATGCTTTGTGCTGATCATTCTGACATCACGCTTATCTTACCATTTAGTAACCAATACGGACCCTTTACTTTTCCATACAGCATCTATTTTCTTTAGCTTCTTTTTTAACATGTTCTTAGGTATTCCCTAGAAGTCTATCGCGGGCCATAGTTTTCCCAAAAACAGGGTGGTAGTAAATACTTTCCCTGCTTCAGTGTTCGGCAAGGGAGGGTAATTTTATGATGCCTCCCAAAACACACAAACCTAGGAATTTTTTGATATCCTCACATTAAATTACATTAAAATAATCTATGGATTTTGCATTGGCCGGAAGATTTATATTGATAGACGGTATTTTAGTCAAATCAAATTCTGTTACATCTTCTTCTACTTCACCCCAACCATAATGTTCATCTGAAATGTATTTTGTAGATTTTTTTCTGTGTCATAGTGGAATTTGTTTTCTCATTATAGCAAATATTCGGTTCGTCTGTTAGATCAAACTGAACACACTTCAGAACTATTCACACTAGTTTCGCTAAGATAAGTTTTATCAACTATAGAATCATCGTCAGAAAAATCGTCTTCGGACGCACTAGGATTTTCTGGGATACCATCGAAACATTCTGCCTCTATTTTATTTGCTTCAATCTGTAATTATTGTTCTGTTAACGGGCGATTGCTAACATACTTTGAAAGTCTAGGTTTTTTCATACCACTTTACTATTGAAAGCTAAAACAAAAAGAAAACTATTAATAATGCACAAACTATTGAACCACTCGGTATAACTTTATTTTTCATTTAAATGTTATAATACTTTTAAAAATAATTAAAATATTTCAATATTATGGGCAATAAAAAAATATTTTTTTTTATTTACACAAATAGACCCGCATCAACCACTAAGGGTTATTAGCAAGGGGACATACACAAACAGTAAGATACATATTATTACATAAAAATACTTTTCAATCTGGTATACAGGGTGATTCATTAAGAATGTCCAATCTTTGAGATGTAGATTCTAGACCTCAAAATATTAAGATTTAACCCAAATCATTTAAATAAAATGTGGCTCGTTACTGAGTTACAGGGTGTTTTATTTAAAAATTTAATAACTATTTTTACCCAGGGCTTTAAAACTGTTTGTCATATCCTTGTCATACTTGGCAGAAAATATAGGTACTGTACGTCCTACTAAATTATGATAAATAAACTTTTCTGGCTCCTACCAGAAGCGTACGACAGGGGAAAGTGAATGGTTGACCCTTCCCAAATTCTACGCCACTGGCGAAATTGCTATTTTAGCACAATATTTTGATTTTCCAATACTTTCTATGTAAGTAATATCGCCTTGTGTAAACAATAGTGACGAAACTTCAAAATGAACATTTAGAGATAATCGTATTTGAAGTTTTGATGAAACTGCTAAACAGTATAACTGACTTATAGGTAATCATTTTGCAAAATTTTTCTAATAATGTGCTTTCTAGATATAGTATTTTTACTACAAAAACGTTATTACGTAGGTCAAAATTTTTGACGTAAGAGAACTGTCAAAACATTAGATTGTGACTTTTCATAAACATGGCAATAATAAAAAGTCACATTCTAATGTTTTGACAGTTCTCTTACGTCAAAAATTTTGACCTACGTAATAACGTTTTTGTAGTAAAAATACTATATGTAAACCAATTAGTAGAAGTAATTTTATTTGAAGAAAAGATGGATATTGTATTTATTTTTGATTTTTTTTCTGCCTTACGCCATTATTGCATTATCGAAGGTGTTTAATTTGATGTTTCGCCACTATACTTTAATACTACTATACTACAACAGTTTAGTTTCTGTTTTAAATAATTAAAAAATTTACTTTTAAAAATAAATTAAACGCATCAAATAAAATATTTTATTGTACACACTAGTTATGCGCAAAATGAAACTAAAGTACAATAGAAAAATAACAAAATAAGATCTTAAGTAATAATTATGAAAACGATAAACATGATAAAAGATAAAAAGTAAGCAAAAGAACTATGAATAGTAAAATTAAATTCATCATTTCACTCACGTATGTTTCGTATTTCAAACTACTAAAGAAATGATTGTGGGTAGAAGGAATTGATTTATTTTGTAAGACTTCTTTTTAGAAATGAATATTGGTTCTCGATAGTTTGAGATTAATCAATACTGATCCAAAGTGGATAGACGCTTTCTTGATTTGCTATTTCTAAGTACCTAAGAACGATTGAAACTGAGTTTCTCTGTAAGAAGTTTTTTAAAACGAACACAAAAGCAAAAACGACCACACAGACAAAAGTGCTCATTCGCCACTATTGCACATTGTACTACTATCTTTAATAAAATACCAAATATTCCAAATACATGTTGGCACGGCGTAATTACAGATTCGCCAGTATTGATATAAAGTTTGGCGTGCTTTCGTCGTTAATGCATCAAAATAGTTGACAAATTCACAATACCATAAAGACTTGTAGGCGCCCTCTAGTAATAAGGAAATTAAATAATTGTTAGCCGATATTACACATAAAAGAGGGCATATTTAGATGTCGATTGATGGACTTAACTCAAAAACGTTAATTTTCGAGTTTCGCCACTATTGTTCTCACTAGACGATATACTTTTCATTCGTGACGTTAAAGTCATTAGTTTTCGAGATATTTGAAGTTGAAAATGAAACGGCATAGCTATTTTGATTAATGTATTGTGCTCGTTCATTTTTAACTTTAAATATCTCGAAAACTAATGATTTTATCGGTGCGGATGAAGAGTATATTATTTGCATAGAAAGTATTGGAGAATCGAAAAATTTCAATAAAATAGTAATTCCGCCAGTGGCGTAGAATGTGGGAAGGGTCAACCATTCACTTTCCCCTGTCGTAGGCCTCTGGTACTAGCCAGAAAGTTTTATTTAACATATTTTAGTAGGTTGTACAGTATCTACACTACCTGCTAAGTGTGATAAGGATATGTCAAATACTTTTAAAATACTGGATACAAATAGTTAATATTTATGTAATAGGCATGTTTGATTTAAAAATTATTTGTACCCAGTACTTTAAAAGTATTTGAAATTGCCGTATCATACTTGCCAAAAAGTGTAGGTACTGCACACCTTACTAATTTATGTTAAATAAACGTTTCTGGCTATTACCAGAGGAGTACAGGGGAAAATGAATGGTCGAACCTTCCCAAATTCTACGCCACTGATGGAATTGCCATTTCAGCATAATTTTTAGATTCTCCAATACTTTCTATGCAAGTAATATACTCTTCATTCGTATCGATAAAATCATTAGTTTTCGAGAAATTTGAACTTAAAAATGAAGGGGCACAATACATTAATCAAAATAACTGTAAAGTTTCATTTTTAACTTTAACCAATATCTCGAAAACTAATGACCTTAACGTTACGAATGAAGAGTATATTATTTACATAGAAAGTATTGGAAAATTGAAATATTGTGCTAAAATAGCATTTTCGCCAGTGGCGTAGAATTTGGGAAGGGTAAACCATGCCCTGTCCCCTGTCATACGCCTCTGGTAGTAGCCAGAAACGTTTGTTTATCATAATTTAGTAGGGTGTACGGCAACTACACTTTCTGCAAAGTATGACAAGGATATGTCAAATAGTTTTAAAGTACTGGGTAAAAATGGTTATTAAATTTTTAAATAGAACACCCTGTAACTCAGTAACGACGCACAATTTATATAAGTGATTTGGGTTAAATCTTAATATTTTGAGATCTAGAATCTACAACTCAGAGATTGGACATTCTTAATGAATCACCCTGTATAGTTTAGTCATTTTGAGATATCTTAGTAGGGATTTTAAGTTTGAAGTCAGTACGCTTTTTAGATTCTCACTAAGAGCACACGCGATCCTTTCGTTCTGGTACACTGGACACTCGATAAGCATATGTTTCACTGTTAGTTTCGTGTTGCACTCAGTACACATCGGAGCAGCCTCCTAGTTAAAGATATGTTTGTGTGTAAGTAATGTATGTCATATTCGGAGTAGGTTGATGATGACTTGGTCTTTTCTGTTACTTGGTACGATGAGTTTGGTTCCTACTTGACTTAGGCATTCTTTGAGTTTATTGGTAGTCTGATCCCAAGTAGTTTGCCACGTTCTGTGGACATGGCCTTTGATGTTTACCTTGTGATCAGTCCAAGGTATTTGATCTGTGATAGCAATACTTTGGTCGGTAGTTGCATTGCTTGCTAGAGAGTCTACTTCCTCATCGCCTCTTATTCCCATATGGGAAGGTACCCAGATGAAGGAAATATCTTTTTGTTGAGCCTGTAGATAAGATAATTCTTACTAGTGTAAATGGTATAGTCTGGTCGAAGCTGGACCAGTCGGCGGTGAAGTAAGATAGGTACTTTTGGGCAGCCTTATCTAGGTCGACGCTTGAAAGGTAAAACTGCTAATACGCCAATTACGAATTTTACAGGAGAACCGATTAAAGTTTGAAACTTTATAAAAAAATCATAATTTTTGTTGTAAGCTTACTATCTTGACAAATCTTGGGAATATAAATGTTTTATAGTAGAATGCTTTCATGGTATAAATTTCTAAAAGAAATATTATCTAGTTTTAAAATTCATGGCGCATTATACAAAGTGATTCTTGAATGCAATCAGGAGAAATGTATTATAAGCATAATGCATTATACCGGGTGTCCACTTATATTTTCCCCCATTTTAACTGCCTATAACTTCTAAACGGCATAAGATAGAAATATGCGGTTTTCGATGAAATGTTTTATTTTAGTAAACGTTTTGTCTGAATGGATTGAATTTTTTACATCGCTTTGAAATACGAAAAGAAAAATGGCGGATTTTTGAAAAAAACGTTGTTGATTTTTTTTTAATGGAACATCCAGTATATTTTTTTTGTAAATTGAAAGAAAGGTCATTCACCTATCCAACGATATAAAGTTTTTCAAAATCGGTTGTCAAATCACTGAGTAATTAATTTTTAAAATGAGCGGTGCAACGTGGATATCACATACCTAAAAAACATAACTAAGCAAAATGATATTATGTTATGTGATTTCCACATTGCATCTTTCACTTTAAAAATTATTTGCTCAGTTATTTGACAACCGATTTAAAAAAATTTAATATCGCTGGATAGGTATATGACTGTTTTTTCAAGCTACAATAAATATACTGGGTGTTTCAATAAAAAAGTCAACGTTTTTTTTCCCAAAAATCCGCCATTTTTTATTTAAAAGCGACATAAAAAAATGGTCATTTACCTAAAAACTTGAAAAAACGATCAGTTACCTATCCAACGATATAATTTTTTTTAAAATCGGTGGTCAAATGACAGCAATTAATTTTTAAAATGAGAGATGCAATGTGGAAATCACTTAACATAATATCAATTTGCTTAGTTATGTTATTTAGGTAGGTGATATCCACGTTGCACCTCTCATTTTAAAAATTAATTACTCAGTGATTTGACAACCGATTTTGAAAAACTTTATATCGCTGGATAGGTGAATGACCTTTCTTTCAATTTACAAAAAAATATACTGGGTGTTCCATTAAAAAAAGTCAACAAGGTTTTTTTAAAATCCGCCATTTTTCCTTTCGTATTTGAAAGCGATATAAAAAAATTCAGTCCATTTAGACAAAACTTTTACTAAAATAAAACATTTCAGCGAAAACCGCATATTTCTATCTTGAGCCGTTTAGAAGTTATATGCAGTTAAAATGGGGGAACATATAAGTGGACACCCGGTATAACCAGGTAACTGAAAACGGCTAATTTACTACATATGAGTAATTTTATGACAAGGTGAAATGTTTTATAATATATTTATCTTATGAGTACAAGCTATTAGAAGTGTCTTTTGTGAAAATTAAAAGAATATAAGTGATTCTTGGTTTAAATTCTAATATTATTTTATTACTCGTATATTTATTGCATAATTATTAGATATTCTAGACATTTTACATTAAAAAACAAAAAGAAATAGTTCAAGTTAATAGAAAATACTTTATTTCTACGAAAAAAAAACAAGTGAGGTTCATGACAAAAACAATAAAAAACACATCAGCAATATATTAAAGTTGAACTCAATCTTCTTCGTCAGTCTCTGGAAGATTTACACTATTACCTCTAGGTAGATTTGAATATTCATTATGATATTGCAAGGGTATGACATTCGATTGGCACAATTTATTCAGATCGCCATATTTTTCTTTGGAAATTAACAAAGGTGTTGGATATAAGTTGCAATTTTCTGGATTCTTTACTTCACCGCTGATTTGTATGATCCCTTCTTGAGCATCTGAGGCCATCGAAAACTCTGCATACATCTTGTTTGGTTCAGACTTTTTGAATGTAGCGACTCTAATTCTACTTATTTTTCCTTCAAGATTTTCTTTAAAATATTTGTTTGATATATCATCCCATGACGTAAAATCTTTATGGAGCATGGGGTGAACTGCATAAGGTTCAGGAATGTGACGAGCTAATTCAAACACAGTTGGCCATTATGAAGGTGTCCAAATAATATGCTTAGCTATGCTTTTTTCTATGACAGAATGCATGTTCTCAACTGGCATGTAAGAGTGACGTGGTAGAAGATAATTAATCTGAATCACATTTATATTTTTGCAGGACATCAAGTTGTAGTGGAGAGAGGCCAAAACAGTACGGTTATTATTTTGACCTGGGCATGAATCACAATAAAGCAATAGCTTTGTGATTGTCCCACGATCATCAATTGTTTTCATGAACGATACTAGACATGTAGCTATTTTTTTAGCTCCTCTCTTTCCTAGGCATTCATTCCAATAATAGCAGTGGCCTTTCCGTGTTGTACTTTCATAGAAATTAAAGTTACACACTGCCAATTTTCTGGAGTAATAAAGTAGCATACTTTCCCCGTACGGTGTATTTAAAACTTTCTGTAAGTCGAACGAGACGCACAAGATACTTCTATTTTTCTCATGAATTTTTTTATGATATTCAAATCTCTTGCTTTCAACCTTTTCTTTGTCATGTTCATGCTATTCTACTTCAGTTTCCGGTCTAGGGTTATTTTCGAAACCAACACACTTGACACATTTGTCTTTCTTGGGAATATGAATTCCGATATTGAATTCTTCCGTAAATATTTTTCTAAATAACCTCTCTGACACAACATCTGTACTTCTTTTTATTTCTCTTCTCTTATATAGATTATAAAGATTTGTAATGTTCTTAAAAACTCATTGGGCAAATAAAGTTTCGTGGAGTCTTTTCCTGCATAGTGTGACGGCACTGCTGGCAAACTTGTAATGAACCCTATTCTACTGCTACACGAATTCCCGTCATGGCTGTGTTAAACTCCTGCCTCTGTTGATTACCTCTAATTTCATGATCAGTATATGGTCTTAGTAATAACTTTCGCAAACCATATGCCTGATCTCCATACAAACAAAACCGACTATTTGGAAATGTGACAGAAAAACTGGGAAGAAAAACTGGAGTCGAATCCAGACACGAAAAAGTAAAGTAAGTGGAAACGTGACATTTCCACTCTGCTGAAGTTCTTTATATAATCCAGATTCTCTAAGGATACCTGAGTTATGCCTCCTGCCTTCAAAAGCACCTTTCAAACTAATAATAATTCATTATACTACTTTTAAATTAATAGCCTTTTCTGTCCAGAGTAGTAAAGTTGATTATTGCTATGTCTGCAAATTGGTCGGACTTTACCATCTATAAAGTCCCAACAATTATTAAGTGGATATCCCATATTTTTTATAGCCTACTAAAAGTTAATTACATTAAAAATTTCCATTGCTTACATGTACAGTATACCAAACTTAGCTGAACGTGTGAAATTCTCATGGCATGTGCGAACAATAAAGTGAGCACGGTAGATATTAACTGGAAGGTCAGTGCAAGGTCTGTCGTATGATGAATGCGCATCATGGTTATTTTCACACTTTCAGCTATGTTCGGTGGGCTGTACATGAACATTTTTAAACTAACCTGAGAATATTCTCTAAATTTTTCACAATTTAAATGTGGGACTTCCATAAATCCAATAATAAGTGACCTTTATGTTTTGAAATCATGTTTAAAGTGTATGTACACACTTGTGAGTATGTAATGTGATGGAAAATAATATACATCAAAATGTAACTATCTTCGATATCTTGAAAAAACAGACACTTTAAATACAGTTTTTGATTTTTGTAATGCAACACACTGTAACTGTCAACACTCACCTTATATCAGGCTAACAACTGTTGTATACGATCTATTCAAAAAATAAAAATAAGCTGTTTTTTATGAGATACTAGAATAGGCGCTATAATAATATTTTCAGTAAAATGTTTCTTACTATATGTTAGATTTAGACGGAATAACATCTATTGGAACAATATTTGTTCAGTTCCTCGTAAAGATATTGGGTTTTTAGCTCCACATAGATTTGAAAATTTCCTTAACAAAGGACCAGCTCTTAAATATTTATGTAGCCCACGTGGTAATCCAAATACATATTTGTTATCATCTGAAATGTTAGCTTCTTTACGATAATACAGTAGCATATAAATACACTGTAACAACTCAGAATGTAGTAACACCGGTACTCTGCATTTTTTCCTCGAACTTCAAGGCGTACATATTGTTTAGCTAACTGTTTAGACTCTTTGATAGTAATTTAAAGAGATCTTTATCAACATCTTTATTCACAAGCTGGTGGGAATGAAAATCTTCTACAGTTATTGGTTGAAGTTCTCCTGCTCTAAGTCTTATAAACACTTAAATAGATATTAATTTAAATTCAGCTAAAGATTTCCAATTTCAAAGTCAAATCCATCCTCTTTTATTTTAATGTGAGACCCCTTTCTCTCTTCTTCCAAAAAGTTATAAAGTGCTTTTAGACCTTCCATAGAAGAAACATGTACTGCTTTAAGTCTTTTAGTGACATCAGAACTCCTCTCCATTTTTTCCTCGAATTTCAAGGCGCACATGTTTAGATAACTGTTTAGACTCTTTTGATAGTGATTTAAAGATATCTTTATCAACATCTTTATTCAGAATGGGAGCTAAAATAATATTTTCAGTTAAATGTTTCTACGATATGTTAGATTTAGACGGAATAAGGTCTATTGGAACAATATTTGTTCAGTTCCTCGTACAGATATTGGGTTTTTAGCTCCACATAAGTTTGAAAATTTCCTTAACAAAGGACCAGCTCATAAATATGTATGTGGCCCACTTGATAATCCAAATACATATTTGTTATCATCTGAAATGTTAGTAATCTTTACGATAATACAGTAGCATATAAATACACTGTAACAACTCAGCATGTAGTAACACCGGGACTCTGCATTTTTTCCTCAAACTTTAAGGCGTACATATTGTTTAGCTAACTGTTTAGACTCTTTCAACACTTGGAAAGATATTAGTGTAAATTCACCTAAAGATTTCCAAGTTTCAAAGTCAAATCCTTCCTCTTTTATTTTACTGTGAGGCCTCTTTCCCTCTTCTTCCAAAAAGCTATAAAGTGCTTTTAGATCTTCCATAGAAGGAATATGTACTGCTTCAAGTCTTTTTAATTCTTTTTAGTGACATCAGGACTCCTGCATTTTTTCCTCGAATTTCAAGGCGCACATGTTGTTTAGATAACTGTTTAGACTGTTTTGATAGTGGTTTAAAGATATCTTTATCAACATCTTTATTCACCCGCCGGTGGGAATGAAAATTTTCTACAGTTATTTGTTCAAGTTCTCCTGGTCTACGTCTATTTAACACCTGGATAGATATTACCTGGATAAAATTTGCAAGTTTCGAAGCCAAACCCATTTTATTTTCATCTAAACTTCATCATAACTTTTATATTATCTCACATAAGTAAATGAATCAAAAAGAAAAATGTTAAGAATTCCTAAATCTACAATCGAGCATTAATTTTAATATTTTACATATACTAGAATATTCCACAGGGTGTTCCAAACTTTAAGAAAAAAACACTGCATGATTGGTACACCCGGTATAAAATGATATTTACCTGTATCGCAACACTATTATTACAGCGATATTCTTAAATAACAAGGCTATAACATACTAAAAGAATCACTCAAATTGGACCACTGGTTTATGAAATTCGAGACATCAAACATATCCCATTTTTAAGGTGTTCGGCTAATTTTGCCGCTGTTTGTATTAGACAATGGTGTGGTTCCTTAGTACAAGAATTATTTCCCTTAGCAGCCGACAGATATGGGTGCTGGGTGAACGGACGCCAGGGCCCGACTTGGCTTGTAGTGTCATAGGAGGCAGAAATAATTTGTAATAGGTACTTACCATCTGTCAGTTTAAACTATGGTACCCCTTTCGATTCACAATCGTGTGCTCATTTTCCCTGGGCTTCACTATGGCTACATGGGTTCCATCCACGACTCCAATGATTTCATGCATATGAACTACATTATGAAACCTTTAAAGAAGATTTTATATATATAAACATATAAATCCATAATATTAGTCACTATCACCATAATCACTTAATTACCTGGCTTTTTAAAATTTCTTTCCACATCATTCCTTGGAAATTTAATCCATCTCCTTGTAAACTGTCTTATTATGGCATTAGTGACCTCATTAATACTGCGACTGAGGCTTGACTGACTAATACATGTTAAAAAATTGTTAGCCAAGCCCCGTTGGTAGCTCCCAACACCATAAAAATGCAAAACTGAGAGTACCTAAAATGTATAGAAGTTTTGACTTTGGTAATATCTAATAGGTACATTTTTTACGGTACATTTTTTACTGCAATTTACTGCAGCTTAGTATTACTTACCATAAACATTTTAGGTATTCTAGACGCATAAACACCCTCGTCCAAATATGGTTTTAAGACCCTTATTAAATATGTTACTTACTTACTTAGTCCTAAGCCTTTCTACCTTTAGGTGTAAGGCTGGTGGAGTTGAGTTTGGCATTGTAGTCTCCATGCTTTCCGATCTTGCGCTAGGTTTCTTGCACTTTCCAATGTCAATCCCTTCTTCTCGACTTCTTTCCTGATTTCATCTACCCACATAACTCTTGGTCTCCCTCTTTTGTTTTTCCCCTGCACTCTCGTTTCGAACACTCGTTTTGTTAGCCTCTCGTTCGACATTCTACACACGTGCCCGAACCATCTAAGTTGTCCTTCTACTATTTTTCATTGATTGGTTCTAGTTTTAGGTTTTGTCTAATTGTTTCGTTTCGTATTTTGTCTGTCCTTTTTCTGTTTGCTATTTTCCTCAGGAACCTCATTTCCATAGCATTGACTCTGGATTTTTGTCTCCCCGTCAATGTCCATGTCTCGCTGCTATACATGATTGTTGGTCTAACTACTGATTTAACGACTGCCGTTTTTACTTTTTCCGGTATCCCTTTTTTCCCAAAAAATGTTGTTTTCATAGTGTTAAATAAGCTTCCTGTTCGTCCCATTCTCTCGTTTATTTCCATGTCTTGTTTACCATTTGATTCGATTATTACTCCTAGGTATTTAAAATATTCCACTTGCTCTAGTTGTTTCCCGTCTAATTCTATTGCGTGTGTCTTCCTCGTATTTGAAATTATCATTGTTTTTGTTTTCTCTGTATTAATTTTCATATTTATGTTTGATAGTTCTTCTTCTAGGATTTCAAGATTGTTCTGTAAGTCTTCTCTGTTTTCTGCTATCAATACCATGTCGTCTGCAAATAGTAGCTCCGATAGTTGAGTCTGTTTCATTTGCCAGTATCCTAATGTTAGTTTTCTCATTCTTCTCTTGGCTTTCTTTATCGCTTCATCCAGTACCACTGAGAATAGCAGTGGACTCAGCACGCATCCCTGTTTGACGCCTTGACTTGTAGAAAATTCTCTGGATTCCTCGTTATTGGTTCTTACTGTATTTGTATTATTTTTGTACATATCCTTTATTACTTCTATTATGTGTCTGTCGACTCCCCTTTCTGTTAGTGTCTTCCAAACGTCCTTTCTTCGGATTCTGTCAAACGCATTTTCCAGGTCAATGAAGCACATATGTATCTCTCTATTTTTCTTGATTACCTTCTCACTTACTTGTCTTAATGTGAATATTAGGTCTTGCGTGCTTCTGTCCTTCCTGAATCCACACTGTGTGTCTTCCATAGTTGTTTCTATTTGTGTTTTTATTCTTGTCTCTAGTATTCTTGCTAATACCTTCCCAGGGATACTTGACATGGTGATACCTCGGTAATTATTACAGTTTCTCTTGTCTCCCTTTTTGTGTATTGGTAATATAATGTCTTTCTTCCAGTCCTTTGGTAATTCTGCTCTATTTATGATATCATTCATTAGTTCTTTCATGCTATCCATTCCCTCTGTCCCCATGAATTTTATCATTTCCGGGGTGATATGATCCTTGCCTGGTGCTTTGCCCAGTTTTACTCTTTCTATTGCTTTCTATTGTTGCGACTTGTTTATTAAGGCGGAATTGCTGCCTAAATTGAGCATCACTCAATGAAAAAGGATTCTGTGTATCCCGCAGCAGTCTTCTTATCCTCCGTTGTGCACGTCAGTTCTCCATCCTCTCCAATTCCTCCAAAACAAGCAAATTTGCACAAAAGGCAGCCATACTAATACTTTTTGTTGCTTCAGATATTTTCCTTGCAAGAAATCTTCAACATTCAAATTCAAGAAACAAACAAAAACAAGACAGGTAAACTTGGGTAAACTAAACATAACCTCGCGAGTCTTGGACTAGACAAGGAAAGAGACTCTCTTTTCTTGTCTAAGTATAGAGCCATGTCATAATTTCGACTCGAAATTATAATATCAACCACTTTTTTGGAGTCGCTATTAATTTCGATAGTCGCTATTTTGTGACGTCATTTCGTTAGTTCAATTAAAATCCACAAGGCTCGCACAGTCGCATTTCAACGTCGCCATATTGAAAGCGACTTGTTTTCAGTCGAAATTTGAATTAGAATCAGGGCCATGATGTTGAAGGTAACGTGTACGCGTCGAGATCTGGAATAGGAATCCGTATTTCATCGTTATAGTTCAACTTTCCGGGAATATATGGCGAATAGGTGTGAAATTTATATTCCTGTATAGTCGTGTCATTATAAGGTTGCCGAGTCACATGTAACACTTCCATCACACTAAAACTTTGAAGCCAAGCTTTTTTAATAATAATCGATTAGATGGTGTTAATATTACAACTGTTTTTTTGAAACTGTTAAATTTTTGCTTTCGGTCATCTCTTTTATAATTTTTTTATGTAACTTGGTTGTTGGTAAGAAAAGTTTAAAACCATTTTAATCGCTGTCGTAAATGTAAATTTATAGTTACTCTTCTTGTCGAAAATTAAGTAATTTACCGTTTTGATCAACAATTTTTATACTAATGTTGTTGATTGTCTTAACGCTGATGGGGTAATATAAAATATTTTGACGTGACTCAATAATTTAGACCCACTCGGTACGGTAGGGAAAAACTGGTGGATTATATGAACTGGGCTCCCATTTAAATACGAGCCTGAAGCGATATTGCAGTCCACACAGATTGCATTTGTCACTGAAATATTTACTGGTTCATCAGAAACTTGTGTTTTATTTGCTTCCAGTTCTCTTTTCTTGAATCCAAAAATTTTACCTATAGAGTTTTCAGTAGTGAAATATAGTGAACAATTACTTTTAAAAGATACTATAGATGTGTTTTTATCTGGGGTGATATTTATATAAGCAGTTTATCTCGTTTTTTCATCAACTTCCTTAAAAACCGAATTATACCTTGTAATTCATGAGCCCAAGGGGATATTAGTCGTATAAGTAAAATTAGGGTAACCAAAGAGAAATGCATTATTAGATTCGTCAATGTTGGGTATGGAGTTAAAAGATAAAAGTTTGTTAAACCAACTTCATAATCAAGACTTTCGTCCAAGTAGATGGGTGAATTAAAATTATAATTTAACGTGGAAGACTTCCCGGTCAGGGTAAAGTTGTACGACATATTTTCTAGAGGGTTGTATTGTTTAGATTGATCCACAGGACCTACTTATAGTGGTTATATAGAAATTGTAATGCGTATTGACCGCAATTGTATGAATTATGTTGCAACTTTTCATAATTATAATTTATATTCACAGAACCGCCAGTTTTAAAGTATTTGATTACATTGCGTGGTGGGGATAAATCACCGTAAGAATCAAAATAATATATACTATTATTGTTATCCTTTGTATAAGCTGTCCAGTGCGTACCTTTTCCATTATTTGAATCCATATTTATAATACCGCTTTCATATGTTCGAATTTTATTTGGTAAGGTATCTCTCATGAAAACAACTCTAAAATGCGGGATTTTTAATAATTTTACATATTTTCTTATATCGACATCTGTTAACGGATGATCGGGGAATATTAGTTTTTTGAATATGGTTTTAAATACATCCCATACCCTTTAGTAGGTTTTAAGTATAACCCTTTACCTCTTTTTTCCATAGCGAGATTATGCCGTTTTTGTTCAACAATTTGTTGACGGTTGGTCTTTGCGTCGTTAATAGCCTCCATAATTGAAGCTGCCCCACCCCCAACAGCGCATAAAGCCCCGAGTAACGGTAATAGTAAAGGTAAAAAACCTCCTTTTTTAGGTAATTACGTTTTTTTAAATTAATTTTTTTTTCTTTTTAAGGAACCACCTTTTTTATTTAACCTGCGTCTAAATCTTTTACGTAAGCCCATATCTAATTTGCGTTTACCCTTCATTGCCGTTGTAACTAACCAAGCTGCTGTTTTTTCACCAAATGTAGCGTCTTTGGATTTTACTCGATCCCAAGCTTTGTTCTCTAATATTTTATCAGCTTCGTGTCTTTTACCAAGTTCTTTATGTTGAGAATATGTAATGTCGTGTTCTTTGCAGGCTTCGTATAATAAATTTATTCCTGAATCACCGCGTGTAAGTCTTTTCTCTAGCTTGGTCCCCGGTTCACAATACGAATAGCCTGGGATGTGTACCTCGACTGGTAGCTTATTAATGATAGAATTTAATAATCCGCGACCTCTTCGTTTTACTGCTGGATCTCTACTAATCCTTTTTTGCCTCATTATACTTCCTTTTATATATAATCTGGCACCCTATATATACTCACATCATTCCCAGATGTAATGAAAATCGAAAAACAACAACTATCTCTCCCTATTACAAACCACGATGTAGTTGTACAGGATAATAAAATAAAAAACATGGGAATTTATTTGGCGGCGATTCAAAACGCTGCACATACATACATTTTAGATATTTAGGCGGCCAAAAGTCATTTTAAAAAAGTCGAAATAACGGTAAGCTATCAACCGTTCCGGTGAGTCAACAGTTCCAGCAACGATATAACATCCCCTCCAGCCACGACCGAAGCGCAGGAGTTGGCCTGCGGTCATTCTAATTCGACAGTGAACGAGTGTGTATGAGAAATAATTTTTTAGTTCGAGGTCCGTTAAGGCCCCTTTTAAAGGCGGACCTCCTCCAGTTTGCACCATACTGCTTTTTATGGCATTTGCCTTTTTTTACTTTCTTTTTAAGACAATCCATACCTATCAACAAAAAATAAATATATGAAATAGGTATATTGTCTTGTGATGTTTACCCCCTTCGCTACCAAGCTTAAAGATGAGTTGCACAGTATTATCAGCAAATATACATCCCATAGAAGAATCTTTTATATGAAACAGATGGTTACGTTTATAAGCAGGCTTGTTGACGAGGGATGATGCGGCCGGAGTGCGAG
The DNA here is from genome assembly GCF_917563875.1 of Diabrotica virgifera virgifera. Classification (NCBI taxonomy): domain Eukaryota; kingdom Metazoa; phylum Arthropoda; class Insecta; order Coleoptera; family Chrysomelidae; genus Diabrotica; species Diabrotica virgifera. Next base: position 144,253,595 of record NC_065451.1, on the reverse strand, counting down.
AGGTGGTGTAGTCGCTGTCAGGTATGCACCGTCATAGCACCTACTCAGTTGGGACGCAAAATCCTATGCTAAAACGTTACAGGGCCGTACCCTTCTACTCACTATATATTCTATGGTATTATACCAGATTTAGCGAAAAATACAACTTTTTTAAAAAACTGTTTTGCATGGTCCGTTTGAATTGTTGATGCCTTGGAGAGCATTTTTTATTACTTAAAAAAGTATTAATTTACCATAGGCTCCGCACTAAGGACAACTCCAACAAAAATTATAAATAAATAAAAAAATGCCAGATTCTCGAGATAAAATCAATTTCGTATCCACACATGGATACACTGGTATATGGGAGAGCTACTCTCATGTATCCACCTGTGAATACATGGTAGCGAAGGGGTTAAAATTAGAAAATTGAACAGAAGAAGGTCTATGCATTATAAAGTCTCTACAGCATTTATGCTCAAATCAAAGTATGTACTTACTTTTTGCCATTTTTGGCTAGTTTTTTTGGCCCACTTACAGCATTAATTTGTGTGATTAGTACCTCCCACATCCCTTTACGAGTGTCTTTGCCCTGATGGCCAAGAAGTTTGTCCTTGGCAAAATCTCGGTGGTCTTCCATAAACTCCATCATTATTTCTTTCTGCTCGGCTGACATTTTTGTGCCAGCCTTGTGATCCATTAAAATAACATCCATATTTGAATTTCATTGTATTAAAAATTTGCAAACCACGTGCAAGTGTAACACTAACAACAATAACGAATAACGATGAAATACCGAACATGTGGTGGAAACGCCGAAAACGTAAACAAAACGGACAAAACAATTCAAAATTCAACAAACGTTGTGTTTGCCCAGTCAATAAATAAAAGGGCCAACCCAAATTCTGAGCAGTGTCAACATGATAAGGTTAATATCCCCAGTTGTAACTAATATCGAAATGAATAAGAATCGCTATAAACTGCGGCTGCCATGGCGGAGTCGAAATGAAATTGCGACGTCGAAATGAATTAGAATCAGGCTCCATATCTAGACATAGAGGGGAAGCTACTCACACGATGATAAGGAGCCAACAAAACTGAAATTTATAAATAACGTTATTTCCTTTTTATTTCGCGAGCTTCGGTATGAATTAAATGGAGGTATTATAGACTGTTCGAGAGGTTGGACTGGTATCAACGATTAAAAACTATCCAAGTCTCAACGAAAACGAAAGTATTCTATTCCAAAATACTGGATGGTTTCCGAAATCAGGAAATGAAAAAATAATAGTGGACGCCCATGGTAACTTTAACGTATGCATACCATTACGATTATTATCAGGTTTTTTTGAAGACTTCAGACGAATTATAATGAATTGTAAGCAGGACCTTATTTTAATACAATCAAACGATGATGACGATGCGGTTGTGAGTATTGACGACACCGAACTCCCTAAAGTCGAAATTACAAAATTACAGTGGAATGCATGAATATATAATAGCATGAATAGCCCAAGCATGCGTGAACAACTACGATTAAATAGTATAGCTCATAAAAATATTGAGCTACCAATTAAATTTCGTTCGTGGCAAATGATTGAATACCCATCAATAAATAATGCGATACGACATATACGCCAGTCAATGGGAGCAAGAATAGGATATTACCTCCGAATTCTATCCTACTGCATGGATGAAATTTTCTGCCTAGCCTCTACTTATCTCCTAATTCAAAGTCTACCCTATGCCGATGTGTGCTTTTATCTTGGGGGTGGTTCCCACCACTTCTTAGGGGTGGAAAATTTTCTCGTTAAAAAACCACGGAACTCGCTAGAGAAACTAATTCTAAGCAAAATCTGTTCGATAATTTTTTTTTGAAAACTCAATACTTTTTGAGATATTCGTGGTTGAAAATTGGCCATTTTCATTGAAACAATACCCTTTCAAACGGTTTTTTGCGAATATCTTAAAAACTATGCATCTAACTAAAAAAACTATATAAAACATTTTTGCAGGTTATAAAAAACCAAAGAGACACTTGCCTTCATAAATCTTCTAGTTATAATACAAAAAGAGATATGGTAGGTTAAAAGAATTTGTTTTTTGGTACATTTTCAAATTGGTGTATTCAACTTAATATAACAGAGAAACGGTCAATTTTAGGTGTATAATGCTACTAATACATTTTGTAGTGCTTGAAGAGAACTTTAAAATGAGCTTTATTAAAGGTCCATTACATTAAAATTAAGCGAGATTAAAAGATACAATTAAAACTCTTATCTGGGATACTAATGTCATCGACTCTTCTATGTTTGCAGTAAGTAATGATCTCATCCTGACTTTCAAATTAGGGTCCAATCTGGGGTCAGGCAGACACAGGTCTGGGAAAAGAACACTTGAAGAACACTCGAGACTAATTTCTTCTTTAGCACATTTGGAACGTCTGCCACGTGGGACCTTATCGCAATGTTTCTTCTTTCTAATACCGGCTGTCCGAATCTGACGGCTGAAGTTTCCCAGTTTAGGCTATAAAAATTGTCCACATCTTCATAATGCATTTTATATAGTATATCTATCACATATTGAATGGGTTGCATATGTGAGTCCATATTAAATATAGTAATGAAACACAGACCTACTCACAATCATTTAATTATACTTTGACGACCGGTTTCGATCTCTACAATATACAGATCATCTTCAGGTCGGCGTTACAAGTAGTTAAATGATGCCGTTACAAGGATTGCGTTGCAACTTAGTTGTTGTCATATTAGTACGTCCAAATTATGCTAATTGGTTTGTTGGGATAGTGATAGGGTAAACAGACATGTTACGTAGGTTAAAACACAGTAAGATTTCGAATTTGGAATGGATCCTGAAGGAAGATGCGTATGTGAAACGGGTGATGTTTTGTTCGAATGGAGAAAGACAATGCTCCAGGGGTTGCGTATTAATTGTAGCAAAGTATGAAATGTTATTCTAGACTCTTGTACAAATGTGATGGTCTTAGCTCGTAGATGTTATACGATGCGGGCAGAGGTCAAAGCATAGGAAATGACAAATAGGAAATTGTTGTAATAAATTAATCTAATTTAAGATGTGTTGTTCTCAGTAAATTAACTGAGGGATGTCATAAGTATAATAATAACATTATAATATTATGAAGTAGTAAGTGCCATACACTGTGAAACTATGAAGTGTATAGAAGTTAAAAGAAAGCAAGTTAGTTAAATGAAAAAATTATTATTATCAAAAAGTCGGTTAAGAAACTTTCAATTGAAAAATTGAAAAAGGTAAGAAATTGAGAAAATTAAAGATTATTTTGTTTGAGCTATTGTATAATGGGATATGTACAAAGAATAAGAAAGAAACGAAATATTAATGGAAGGGTGTAGGCACTTACTTGAGAATAGTTTTTTAAAATAAATAAATAAATTAACACATAACACATAGGGTTTAAAAGCACAAAGACATAACAATTATTGGTAAAAGGTTTTTTAAGGGAGGTAGCACTACATTTCCCCAATTCACTAATTAACTTATTTTTTATTTCCTAAATTGAAGTCTAGTTTTTGTGTTTTCAAGAGGGAATATTGAAGGTCGTCAAAGTATAATTAAATGATTGAGTAGGTCTGTGTTTCATTACTATATTTTATATCTATCACCTTTATGGTTTTTCATCGGGGATTTGACTTTCAGTAACCCACCGCTCTATGCCTTTACATAAGACCCTTCCGTGGGTGTGAGCATCCTCATCTTCCTTTCCGCTATGGACGAAATGTCTGGGTATTCTCCACTCTCTTGCTTTTCTAGAGCCAACTGATAGCGGATATTTTAGTCCCATCACGGACATGGAGCTTCATAGAGGTGAAGGGTCTTTCGTTGATCTAGCAGACTTCTCTATTGGCTTCAAATCCATCATCTTTTGGTTTTGCATGATCTTCACTGCTTCTTTGCTTGCACTTAATATTCTTCTAGCTTTCTCCAAAAGGAGTTCTTTTTCGAAAGTAGACATTTTGTTGTTTGAGCCAATACAAAATTAAATTGTTAAAGGATCTGTTTAGCTCGAAATCGCAATGCTTCAACTCAGATCGAAACAGTTAACAAGAAGCGAAAACCCAATTCTCCTATTCAAATATCAAATTCCCCTCCAATTAATATACCCCGAAAAACCTATTAATATACCACCAAGAGAAAATTTTGAATCTGATATATCAGATGAATTTATTAAAGGATTTTTCACGGTTTTACAAAAAGTACTGAGTGAAGTAAAATCTTTTGAAGAACTTACAGCCATTGATGCAAACTATATTTAAAAATATTGCGTATAATTGTAATGAAAGTGTATCTGACGTTGCCGACATATACCACCTCAATCAGTTAAAAGTTTGTCAGTGGAACGCGCGTTCCGCTGTATCCAATAAACATGCTTAGTAAAAATATTATCGGATTATTATAGATTATCACATTATTGGGCAAGTTGTGAAACCATTTTTGTTCACTCTCAAATTGTTTGGCATTGACAAGATGGCTCTAATTATTTTCATAGGCACAGAGTTGTATTTTTCGAGCATGACAACACATTTTGTGAGTGAAACGCCATTTATTTTGTAGTGAGGAATTATATCTAGAATGTCCTGCATCGACCATTCTTAAGTTCGCGCGTCGAAAATTATTGTCTTTATGATGTTAGACACAGTGTGGTACAACTTGATACTCCTTTTCACGTCCTTCTCATTCACCATAAGTTCTATAGTTGTCACCACCTAGTTATTATAACACATCGCATGTTTATGATGAGCCATGCTTTCCTGAATTCCAGGGAGAACGGAAGACACCTTATTTTAGGATATATGTTGTTCATCAGGACTCTTATCTGGGATACTAATGTCATCGACTCTTCTATGTTTGCAGTAAGTAATGATCTCATCCTGTCTTTCAAATTAGGGTTCAATCTGGGGTCAGGCACACACAGGTCTGGGAAAAGAACATTTGAGACTAATTTCTTCTTTAGCACATTTGGAATGTCTGCCACGTGGGACCTTATCACAATGTTTCTTCTTTCTAATATCGGCTGTCCGAATCTGAGGGCTGAAGTTTCCCAGTTTAGGCTATAAAAATTGTCCACATCTTCATAATGCATTTTATACAGCATATCTATCACCTTTATGGTTTTGTCATCGGGGATTTGACTTTCAGTAACCCACCGCTCTATGGCTTTTTTTTGTATAGGACCCTTCCGTGGGTGTGAGCATCCTCACCTTCCTTTCCGCTATGGATGAAATGTCTGGGTACTCTCCACTCTCTTGCTTTTTTAGAGTCAGCTGATATCGGATATTTAAGTCCCATCACGGACATGGAGCTTGATAGAGGTGAAGGGTCTTTCTTTGATCTAGCAGACTTCTCTATTAGCTTCAAATCCATCATCCATGAAAAATGTAAATGCTGGTTACGTTATTCTTTGCAGTGGTCGATATCGGACATCATGATGTTTGTATGATAAAAAAGTACTTAATAGTATTATATAAAAGACTTCACATCCCATCTCCATATTCCCATCTCCTGTAATGCTGGACCATCCTAACAGTGAGATGAGACGATTTTCGATTTCATTTAAAGGTGGTAGTGGGCCACCACCTCCAGTTTGATGTAAGCCCTTCTTTAAAGCCGCTGCTTTTGATCTGACCTTGCTTTTCCAGTCTCCAACAGCCTATAACATGTTATGTAAGTGGACCCAATCATCAATTAAATATAATGTACTTACTTTTTGCCATTTTTCCGTTGATTTTTGCAAATAACCCATACTACTAAGGGTGTTAGTGATTTCTGTCCACTTTTCGTTGTATTTAATCCTTCCAGAGAAACGATCAAATTTTTTTGTCAATATTGAGGGATTTTCCTCTGCAAAATCTAGCAGTACTGTCCACTGTTAAGGGTCAGTTTTTGCTCTGCTTTCCATGTTAAAAAATTTAAAAAATCGTAAGTTTACACTATGTAGATATTTGTGAAAACTGAAAACTCGAGTACACTATGTATTTGTAAACAACGGTAAAAAACGAAACGTGGTAAATAAACAACCTCAAAAACAAGTTAATTTGTCAATTTCTTCTTCTTATACGTCACTCTAAGCGCTAAACGTGGTGAAACGAAACCCCAAATAACCACGTTTCGCTTTACTTCCGAACTTCATTCGGTGTTGCCGACGTCATCCGACAGCAGTTTACAGAGTATAACTTGATGAAAGCGTTCGGAAATCACGCTTACGCTTTCGCTATAAAAGTTTCAGAGTCGCGCTACAGGTACTCCGGAGATCACTTTTGACGTTATATTCGTTTTCAGCGACCCCAAAAACCCCCCGAGTAACAAAATTGAACTCATTTCCGCCGATAGTATTCGATTGACTGTCGGAAGATAAGCACGTGTATGTGACTGTGTTCTGTAGTGAAACGAAACCAGTATAAAAGCGGTAAGCCGTTCTTTTATTTGAATATAATTTATTAGTATCGGTAATTAGTATAAAATAGAAAAACAATAACAACAAAAGTTGAGAGCAGGTCTGTCTCCGCAGAGTGGATCTTGACAGGCCTGCTATCGCTATGTATGTTTTTATCTTTTTATCGCATGTGTTATAAATAAAAATAAAATAGGTCAGGCCTTCAAACAATAATTATTAAATTAGTCAAATTGTTTATTTATATGAATTATTGTAAATATGGCTTACAACCAGCAGCCTGTGCTTGACACACAGGAACAAATGGCAGAAGCCAACCAAAATAATGTTATGCAAGTGAACCAGGCGCTTTTTGAAGAGAATTATAAAAGGTCGCAAAACGAACAGACTCTATTTAATGCTTGGAAAGCTGCCGAGAGCCACAAAAGCAAATTGTCTGATACAGTAAGCATACTTGAAAGAGAACTAGCACAGTTAAAATCTCAATATACAGAGTTGGCAACAAAAGTTAATTTATAGAATAGAAAAAGACTGTTTGACTTGTACACACTTCTATATAAATCTCAACGGGAACTGGTGTATGTTTTCAAAAGACTGATAGTGTGTAAATAAATTTATTAAATCAGCTAAGTACTTTCAGCATATTATGCCATCATCAGAGCTATCCTATAAAAAGACTAAGTTGAAAAATCTTATTCATAAAAAATTATAAAGTGAAACTTACGTCTTATAGGTGTAAAAACCTCAAAAGAAGAGAAAACTTCGAACAAACACATTCTTTAGTTTAAAATAAACCCAGGGATATAACCACTGGTTAGGGTAAAAACCCTTAAATGTTTAAAAATTACATTTAATGTGTTTTTTATAAAATGGCTACCATTCTTACAAACAGCTGTTACTGACAATATTCAAAAACGACAGGCTGCTGACGGAAACAATAGTTCCTAGCGACATCTGTGTTTTTAAAATTATTTAAAATTTTTTGAAAATGACTAAGTTGTCATATGTAGGTTACTAATTAATGAAATTAATATGAAAACTGAAGTTAAATTTAAATGACAATTGTTAAGTTTAAAGTAAAGTTAAATGTGAAAATAATCAAATTATCAAAGTATTATTAATTATTAAAAAACCAAACAACCAGTCAGTTCTGACCAAATATAGAAGTGAGATAGATGAAAACCAAGGAGAAGCACCGTTGGACAAGCTCAGAGTTCCAAAACTGTTTGAAAACAATATTATTATTAAAAGGCAAATCGAAAATATTTACTTATTGTAATCAATGAAAGAAAATTCAAATATGTTATAAAGTAATGTTCAAAAAACTAGAGCAATTGTTGGGCATGCTGAATATAACAGTATTAAAGAAACTTCTTAAAGATTGGATCAAATTTACAATTTAATTGAACCTGGGTGTTAAAAGTTAATTTAACTGAAAAAGAAAATGAAATAGAATATTTAACAGATGAAGAAGAGCTCGCTAAGGAGACAGAGTGGATTAGGGTTCAATCAAGAGCCAGTAAGAAACGTAAGATGGATACCTCCCCATACATCTCACCACAAAAACATAGCTCCAAAGAAACTACAGTTAGGAAGGCCAAAATGCCTCCACCTATGGTAGTGGAACGCTTCAAAGAATATGAAGTCCTATATAACTTCCTTAAATCGCAGGTAAAAAACTTTACTACTAAACTGGTGAATAGTGAAGTGATAAAAGTTAATGTACAAGACTGTGAAGAGTACAGAAAATTAATAAAAGCTTTAAGAGAGGAAAATGTCCAATATCACTCATACGAAAACAAACAGGAAAGAACGCTAAAAGTTATACTAAAGAGATTACTTCAAACTTGCTCGTCCCAAAAATTGTTGAAGATCTGCAAAGAAGAGGCTATAAAGTCATAGACGCAGTTAAAAAGCTAAAGTGGCAAACCAAACAGCTATTAGACATGTTTATGTTAACCTTCAAACCAGACGAAGATATCAACAAAATATATGGGATAACAGACATCCCAGGAACAAAAGTTGAAATTCAGCCTTTTAAAAATTCCAAACTTATACCGCAATACAAACGATGTCAAGCATATGGTCACACATGGAAATTCTGTGCTAGAGGACCAGGTGTGTTAAATGCACAAAAAAAACATCTTACTAAAGATTGCGACAAACCTGAAAATGTTAAACCAAAATGTGTTCATTGTGGCGAAAACCATCCTGCCAACTACCGAGGATGTATCGTCGCAAAGGAAAGGCAGAAAATAAAAAAACAGGTCTGAAAGAGACGAATTTGCCACACCCTCCAGACAGAAGGTCAACTGAAACCAAGTCAAATGCTGGTGAAAGAAAACAGGCATAGAAAGTTACTAGTGATAAGACATACAGTGCGGTAACAAAAGGTCCCAATGAAAATTATCAGGATGATAAATACCAAAAAACAACAGAGATTGAAAAAGAAACAGAACAAACCCTACAAATGATATTACAGGAGTTGAAAAAATTAAATTAAAGGGTCACTTCCCTGGAATATAGAGCTCAAGGTGCTATTCCAAAGGTAAGAAATGGCTAATGATCTTAGAATTGTCGCATGGAATGCCAACGGGTTGCTTAATCATCAACAAGAACTACAAGCAATCCTTGACATCGAAAACATTGATTTATTTCTTGTCTCTGAAACGCATTTCACAAATCAACCCTACATCATATTTAAAGGATATAAGGTATATCATACAATACACCCTGACAATGCGGTCAAAGGAGGCAGTGCAATCATCATAAAGGATAATATATGTCATCATGAAGAGTTGGAATATAACACTGAACATATTCAAGCCACTACAGTACACATAAAAACTAAAACTTTTGAAATAAATGTAAGTTCAATATACTGCCCACCTAAACATTCCATTAAAAAAGAGCAGTATAATGAATTCTTGAAAAGCTTAGGGGAAAGGTTCATTATAGGAGGTGACTTTAATGCAAAGAACACACACTGGGGCTCTAGAATCACTACTACTAAGGGAAAGGAGCTTTTGTTAGCCATTAAAGAACAGAGGTGTGAAGCACTATCAACTGGTAGATCAACCTACTGGCCTACGGATAGAAACAAGACCCCTGATTTAATAGACTTCTTTGTTATTAAGAATATTTCAACTAATTTCATAGACGTTGATGACTGTTGGGACTTAAAATTCTGATCATTCCCCTATAGTACTAACCATGAGTGACAGGATTATTAAAACACAAAGTAACCCCACAGTAACAAATAAATGGACGGATTGGGTAAGTTTTAAGCTGAGCCTTGAAGAGATAAGAAATCTAAATGTACCAATACAAAACGCAGAGCAGTTAGATAAAGAAGCAGAATTGTTGGTGAACAATATCCAGCAAGCAGTATGGGAAAACACTCCTACACTGAAACCTAGGCTAAAAGAAAACAATTATCCAAAGGAAATAAGGAACATGATAATCGAAAAAAGAAAACAGAAGAATTTGGTAACAAACAAGGTCTCCTCAAGATAAGACTAAACTAAATCGTGCAAGTCAACAACTCAAAAGAACTATCCTACAATTAAAGAATGACTCGATTAATTCTTACTTACAGGAGCTAACAGATGACGGTAGTACAGCTTATTCCTGATGGAAAGCTACTAAAAGACTGAAAAGACCTATTATGCACTGTCCTATTAAACTAGAAAATGGTAATTGGGCCAGAAGTAGCGCACAAAAAGCAGAGCTATTTGCCATACATCGTTAAAGTACATTCAAACCAAATTAACCTCAAGGGGATGAAGAAAGATGGGAGGAACCCGTTCAATTAGAGGAAGAAATTCGGCTAACTACACCAAAAGAAGTGCTTGAAGAAATTAGGGAAAATATTAATCCGAAGAAAGCTCCGGGCTATGATCTAATTACGGATGAGCTGTTGAAAAATCTTCCCCGAAAAGCTATCGTAAAATTAACAAACCTCTTTAACGGTGTATTCAGATTAAAATATGTACCAATGATATGGAAGATGGCGGAAGTCATTATGATTCCTAAACCAGGAAAACCAGCACATGAGGTTTCGTCATGCAGACCGATATCTCTGCTTCCTGTAATATCGAAGCTGTTTGAGAAACTGCTCCTCAAGCGAATAAAACCAATTATTGAAGCAAGAAATTTGATTCCGACACATCAATTCGGATTTAGAAATAAGCATTCAACAATTGACCAGGTGCACAGAATCACAAATATTATCGAAAGATCCCTAGAAGAAAAGAAAAACTGTATTCCTTGATGCTGCACAGGCTTTTGATAAAGTTTGGCATGAAGGTTTAACATACAAACTAAAATGTTTTTTACCTATACAGTACTCAACACTTTTACAATCATACAATAAAGAACGACATTTTAGAATTAAGCAAGAAGACTGTTTTTCGGACTTAAAAGAAATTAGAGCAGGTGTTACACAAGGCAGTGTGTTGGGTCCGGTCCTATACCTACTATACAGGTGTTATATACCTGTACTGGAAGACAACACAGTTGCCACCTTTGCTGATGATACAGCTATTCAAGCAGTAGGGACGACAAGTGAAGAGGCGACCAACAAGGTCCAAATAGCAGTTAACCAAATCCATAAATAGACACAAAAATGGAGAATCAGGCTGAATGAAACTAAATCTGTCCATGTTAATTTCACCAACAAAAAAATAGAATATATACCAGTTATAATCAACAATATCCAAGTACTATATGCAGATACTGCTAAGTATTTGGGTATAACATTAGATGCAAAACTATGTTGGAACGTGCACGTTAAGAAAAAAAGGAAAGAACTAAATATAAGATATAAAAAAATGTATTTTCTAATTGGAAGAAACTCCACATTGTCGATGCATAATAAGTTACTAATTTACAAACAAATATTGAGACCTGTATGGACTTACGGATGCCCACTATGGGGGTGTACTAGACCAAGTAATATGACAGTAATACAAAGATTTCAGAACAAAATACTATGAAATATTGTAGATGCTTCTTGGTATGTTACAAACAGTGATCTCCATGAGGACCTAGGAATGGAAACTGTGGATTTAATCATCAAGAAGATGGCAGGAAGTCACGAGCAACGACTTCATATGCACGAGAATATTGAGGCAATCCAGCTCCTCGATACCACTGGGCAAGTTAGAAGACTGAAGAGGACAAAGCCTTATGAACTAGTTTAAGTGATAGGTGATAGTGAAAAGCAGAGCATAGTGCTTGTGCGCATTAGTGTGTATGCTAGAATAGTGCACTATCTTGTTAGGTTAGATAAGAGACGCTATGGGGTAAGCTCTTAATTTTAAGGAACATTAATAATTTAGGTTAGATTAAAATTGCTCATTGGTCAAGTATGACCAGATTGTAATTGTAATAATCATCATCGTAGTGATGATTCTGGAAAAAAAAAGAAATTCCGCTGATAATTGACGAGTTCTGAATTTTTCTTATTGTCTGTTTGAGAATGCATTTTTTGTATGCAGTTTTTCAATGTTATATCACGGCTCGTGGTCACAAAGTTTCTTGGCGCATTCATGAATCGAATGTCTTGTCCTTTTTTTTTTCGGAGGTAAGGCCGATTTTAGTGCTTTATTGCTTCGCCTGCCATATAACCTTAAAATTATCACGTGCTCTAAATGTGTCGATAATTGTTTAGGAATAAACTACCAGTATACTGGCAAATATTACAATATTAGAGACTACATACATATACGGCGTGTACATCTAGTTCCTTTACTCCTGGTCTGTGTGAATATAAATATCTATAAAGCATTGAAATTAGTAGAGCTGTGAGCTAGTAAAGTGGTAGTCAGTATATTACGGAAAACTCGAACTACCAGTATAGTGGTAGTCAGGTGCGAACGTGTTAATATAGTTTATTATTCTGGGATGTGTGGTAGTTTAAACAGTTATTGTTGTGTTGTTTTTCTTGTAAACAGTTATTGTGTTGTTTTCTTAAAACTTTTGTAAATGGACGCCTTTAAGACAATCAGATGGCGCACCATGAAATCATAAGGCTTATTCGACCTCGTAGTGGTCAATTTTGTAAACATCGTACTTTATGGCAGTAAGGGTTCAAATCAACTTGGTACATTTTTTTACAATAATTCGACTAGAGTATTCTATAAATCATTATATTATTATCAAATCATTGTCACACAAAATATAATTTATTGCATTTTTGTTTTATTTATTTTTTTATTATATATTATATTAAAATATAAATTATACAGGGTGTTTCATTGGGAAACGGAAATATTTTAATTGTGAATAGAGGTCACCGAGGTGGTTCTAGGTGTACTACATTTTTGCTCTACCGACTTTTATAACCGAGTTACAAAGTGTTTTATCGATTTTGCCAATTTCTTTCCTAAGCCATAACTTTAGAACCACATTGTATATTTTTTTGATATTTGCTACACATGTGTCTCATCGAAAACCCAAACGACCGGGATACTAATCACAAGAAAAATCCAGGTCCGGATTAACAAAAAATTGTAAAGTAATTGTGACCTTAAAACAACACCCTGTATATAAAAATTCTGAAAATCTGTTTGCATTAGTGATGTAACGAATATTCGTATTCGCATTCGCATTCGCGAATATCCGCATCTTTTGGCATATTCGCATTCGCGTTCGCATTCGCAAAATGTGTGCGAATGTTTTGCGAATATGAATATCAGAGAAAAACTAATTTGAAAATAACGTTAGATTAATAAAATCAAAATCTATTCTCTTTCTCATCTTTTTTTATTAAAAAAAAGGTAACTTAACCTCGTATAATCAGATTATCAGGCTTCACGTTGTTTTATTATTTGGTATAATGTAATAAAGCTTAAGATTCAGATTGATTTACACTAAATATTAATTAACTTCTCATTAAAAATTTAGAAAACATTTCAAAAATAGAAACAAATTAAAAAAACTGAATATTCGCATTCGCATCCGCATTCGCGAATGTCGTTATTAGATATTCGCATTCGCATTCGTATTCGCGAATGTTCAAAAAACGACATTCGTTACATCACTAGTTTGCATATTTGAAAAGAGCACAAAAAACTAAGTCTAATCGTTCGCTTCAATTTTTCGGCCAGACAATTTTATGACTTTGATTTTAAAATTATTTTGAATTTTTTAAGAACTCTTGACATTAAAAAGAAGATATTATTAATTTTTAATTGTAAATTATTAAACCTATTGAATAAATACTTATTTTAAAATTAATCAATACTTATTTACCACATTGGAACGACCCAATTATTAATCACAAGAAAAATCCAGGTCCGGATTAACAAAAAAAATAAAGTAATTGTGATCTTGAAACAACACCCTGTATATTGAAATTTTCAAAATTTGTTTGCACATTTGAAAAGACCAGAAAAATCTGAGTTTATCAGTTTGCTTTAATTTTTCGTAAAGGAAATTTAATGACTTTAATTTTGAAATTAAATATATTGATACTTTTAAGAACACTAAAATTAAAAAGCAGATTTTTAAAGCACTTTTAACAATAAATTATTAAAGTTATTAAATAAATACCCATTTTAAAAATAATCAATACTTATTGACGACATTCGAATGTCCCACTTACAAATCACAACAAAAATCCAGGTCCGGATTAACAAAACAATATAAGGTAATTGTAACCTTGAAACAACACCCTGTATATTGAAATTTTCAAAATTCGTTTGCACATAGGTATGAAAAGAGCACAAGAAACTAAGTTCAATCGTTAGCTTCAATTTTTCGGCCAGACAATTTAATGAATTTAATTTTGATATTATGTCGAAATTTTTAAGAACTCTGGGAACTCATAATAAAAATTTCGATATAATTTCAAAAGTAATGTCATTAAATTGTAATTGTCATTAAATGTAATGTCAAAATTAAAGCGGGACATTAAACTTAGTTTTTCGTGCTCGCTTAGGTGTGCAAACGTATATTACAAATTTCAATATACAGGGTGTTTTTTCAAGGTCAGAATTACTTTGTATTTTAAGTATAGAAGTAAGTCCTTCTAATGCTGTAAATAATGACTGATTATTTTTAAAATTAGTATTTATTCATTAACTTGAATCATTTATTAATAAAAGTGCTTTAAGAACCTGCTTGTTAATTTCAGGGTTCTTAAAAATTTGAATATATTTAATTTCAAAATTAAAGTTAATAAATTTTTGCACAAAAAATCAAAGTGAACCTAACTCAGATTTTTGTGGTCTTTTCAAATGTGCAAACAATTTTTGAAAATGTCAATATACAGGTGTTGTTTCAAGGTCACAATTACTTTATGTTTTTTTGTTAATCCGGACCTGGATTTTTCTTGTGAGTAATAATTGGGTCTTTCCAATGTGTTAAATAAATATTGATTCATTTTAAAATGAGTATTTATTCAATAAATTTAATAATTTATAATTAAAAGTTAATAATACCTGCTTTTTAATGTGGAGTTCTTAAAAAAATTCAATATAATTTCAAAATTAAAGTCAAAAAATTGTCTGGCCGAAAAATCGAAGCAAACTATTAGACTTAGTTTTTTGTGCTCTTTTCAAATATGCAAACATATTTTCAAAATTTCAATATACAGGGTGTTGTTTTAAGGTCACAATGATTTTATAATTTTTTGTTAATACGGACCTGGATTTTTCTTGTGATTAGTATGTCGGTCGTTTGGGTTTTGAATGAGAGATATGTGTACCAAATATTAAAAAAATATACAGGGTGGTTCTAAAGTTATGGCTTAGGAAAGAAATGAGCAAAATCTATAAAACACCCTGTAACTCGGATATAAAAGTCGGTAGGGCAAAAAATTTAGTAGACCTAGAACCGCGTTGGTGACCTCTATCCACCATTAAAGTATTTCCGTTTCCCAATGAAACACCCTGTATATATTTATTGCATTATTTATTTTACAATAACAAAAAAAAAAACAATTTATCATGTAACATTTTATTGATTTATTCTATTTCCATCCTTCCTATTTTTCTTTCTTGCCATTCTACTTTACCTTCAGCCGCAAACTCTTAAATGCATTTCGCACATTGAATCCTTCATTTTGGGCAAAACCTCAACTTCTATTCAAAGGAATCATGTTGTTTATACTGCTACCAGCTTCGTTGCACTGATGGGCGGATATTCGAGCAGCATAGTTTCTTATTAAATTATGTAAAAGACATGCAGCTATAATTAGAAAATCACAAGTTTTTGCTTTAACAGCGATTGGAGTGTAAAACATTCGAAATATTTGACTGAGAAGTCCAAAAGTATTTTCAGATACTCGTCTAGCTCTACCTAGACGGTAATTAAATATTTCCTTCTGGAAGTCATCCTTGGCCTGTACTTTATTATAGGGCTTCATTAAATTTTTGTGAAGCCGAAAGGCTGCATCTCCGACAATTACAAAAGGTACAACTCTCTCTGAGCCAAATTGTGTGTTCATACAAACTTTTTCCTAATGCTGACTTTATAAATATGCTGCTGTCACCCTCTCTACCATAGGAGCCTACATCAACAGCTTTAAATTTATATTCTGCATCCGCTGTGGCTAACAGAACTATTGAAATATAAATTTTAAAAGTCAAAAGGCAGATATCGAGCACTGAATTTATTAAATCTTGTCCAAGTATACTTTCGCTATCTAGAGCATCCTCAGGGGCATCTGAAATAAGTAAAGAAAACGCCATTGTAGAAGAGGAAAAAGTTAGACACTTCGACAAAAAATCGAAGGTGATGTGATAAACAGTACAAAAACGTTTCTAGACTTACGTCGTCAATAAAAGAAGGTATCCTCGAATGTCATTTAATTAAAATAAATAATTTGTTAGCAAACTTAAATTAACATCTGACTGAACACTGAACAAGGGACAAAACAGATAAATTAAAGTGCCAGTAGGTACTACATTTTGCAATATGGAGGCAGAATGAAGTATGAAGTAATGGAGTATTACTTTTCTTGACGGAAATGATCCAGTGATGGCTGACAGATGACAACTTGGTGAGACTGTGACTGTGTAATATGTACAGTCACTACACATTGGGCTGCACATTCAAAAAAACTGTAAACGATCAAAGGCCTCATGCAAGACAAAACAGTATCAGTAACAAACGGTGAAATGAGAGGTTATTAAAACATTTTTTGTTAAATTATTTATTTGTAGTTAAATGTGAAAGCCAGTTACCACATTCAAACTTGTCAGAGGTGAGCTAAGATGTTGGTTGGCGACAATGTTTGTGGACATAGAGATTGGATGTGGTACTGAAATATAGTTTTTATAATTAAAAAGTTGAGAGCCACTTTTGGAAGGGCACACTATTCTAATATGTTTTCCATCAATTGCACTGACACAATTTGGAAAATTCCGCCTTTCCCAGAATTCTATTGAATTTGTTTTCCATGTGTCTTCTGTTGGTGCAGGCATTAATACATTTTTTAGTCTCTTACATATGGCTGATAGTACATTAGACACAATCACACTTATATAGTTGTGGGATATTCTGAACGCTATTGACTGACCTGAAAGCTATTTGCAAAAACTACTGCTTCGCCGGCATATCTAATGATTTTTGAAGGCACTATTCTGCATGGGGGAAACCGTAAGCTGTCTTGTTCTGATCTAGCAGCACTTTTTGTGGTTATCCCTTAATTTTCTGAAGGCGCTTCAGTAGCAGTGGCGGAACATTTGCCTTGGGAGAGGGGGCGACTTCTAATAAAACACTAACCCCAAAATACACAAAATAGATAAACCCAAACTACAAGACAGATAATAACATCTGCAATACGTTTCCTTAATTTTCGTAACTGTCGAGTTAATTGGGTTGAATTTGTCTGTCTGTAGTAAGTTTCACGTCAGCTAATATATTTTTTATGTTTAAAAAAGTTTTTCTTTAATTCTGGACCGTGTTACGGGGGAAATTACCCTATTCCCTCCTTGATCCGCCACTGTTCAGTAGTTTTCTAAAGATAAGGCGGAACTGCAGCTGTGCTGGTATTGGATAAGCCTGAACCTTTTTCTTCGTTTTGCGTTTGATTGGGCATTGGCGGCATTGCTAATGTTGTATTTAGCTTATCTAAATTAGCAGAAACCATTTGGAGATAATGATCGTTATCTTTATTTTTTTCAATGATTCGTTCTTCAGTTATATCGCCATCAAAATATAACAGTAGCATCCATTAAAGTACTCGTTCCGTCCCCATCAGTCATATTATCCTCAACATCTGTTTGAGGTTCTAAAGAAACATTGGTTGTAGCTTCTCTGGGTTGACAACCATCAAAAACATAACTGATAATGTCAAAATACCAGACTGACGTCATATACATATATCTAAAAATAAAAACAATAAGTAACCCATTTTTAATACCAATTACAATCACTAATCTCTTTCTCCACTCCCACACCACTCTTCACAAAGTCATAAGTGTTTTTTACACTCATTGACTGCATTTTGTTTCAAGCTTTGAAATTTAGCTTGCAAGTCGGCAATAGAAACATTTGGTACCAATGCTTGCATTACCGATTGTAATCGTTCCAGAGATCTTCTTCTCATGTTTCTATTTTTGTAATTTGGTGATTTTACTTTATATAGGTTACCATGTTTCCTATATTCCTCTATAAGAAAAGTAACCGCTTCTCTATTCCACATGGACATAATTGCAGCAAAAACCAACTACCAATTTTCTTACAGCGTACAGCAAAGATACTTCACTGAATAAACAAATCAGCACGTGTTGTAATAGTCAGTTAAGAAAACTCTTAAATTATCTACAGCTCCCTCACTGAGATCTTGTTCGGAATTTGTGTATTGTGAATGGTAACATAAAATTATTTACTAATAACGCCTTGAAGGAACGCATTAGACACATTTGTTGAGTTCTGTAAGTCTGTAACTCCTCATTAGTCCAAAAAAATTCTCTAAGGCATCTTGCTGAAATACTCTTATTAATAAAAAGTTAGCGTCCTTCTTTAACAATTTTGATTTTAAATATATAATCCACGAATGGTGGATATTAAATTTGTTAATGAAGGTACACTAACAAATTTATTTTTCTTTTCATCGAAAAATTTCATTTTCCTCAAGGCACTTATAGAATGTTTCCAGAATAATTCATGCTGTGATGTTAAAGTAAGACCACCTTTCAAGGGTTTGCTGGAGGGAGCTGTTTTCTGGCTTGAATTAAGGGAATCAAATAATTCATCCTAAAATAAAATTAATTTTCCTGTATTTGCAGCTTCTGGGGCAAGGTTTACTTCAGATTCTAAATATATATATATATATATATATATATATATATATATATATATATATATATATATATATATATATATATATATATATATATATATATATATATATATATATATATATATATATATATATTGATGTGATCTTGATTATTGATATGAGATAATATTCTTATATGTTACTTAATTTAATCAATGTATTAATACTAATCCAATTAATTAACCAGATCACATATCAATATGTTTTCAATCTCAGGGCGAATTATAAATTAATTACTTACTTCCGTGGCTTCTAAATATTTCCTGATGGTTCCTAATCGGGATAGAAAAGAAAAGAGTAAAAAAAATACACATATGGGTTACAATTATAATCAAAATATTTTTTATTTTATTTAAAAGGCAATCAATGCTTAATATTTGCTATTTCTTATTATTCTTAAACATAACATTTACAAATGGGAATCTTATTTCCTTTTGGTTTTCAATTGAAAGTTTTTATTAACATTTAACTATTAGGAGTTATTAGGAACAACTCTAGTTAAGTTTGATGAAGCTTTTCTGATATTATTGATTATGTTATTCAATTTTTTATGTGGAATTTAATACGAAAAACCCATACATTCATGTCCAAACAAATGAGACTGACCTTTTCCTGGTGAACTGAAAATGTCCTCACACAAAACCCTTTCCTGCTATCCTTGGCTGCGATCAAACCTCGTCCTGGCTTCCAGTGATGTTCTCCTTTGAAAAACTAGCTCGAATAGCTCTCGTTCCTGCTTTTGTCGTGATGCTGTGTTCTACCTTTTTCGAAACTGCTATCAGCTACCGGGACACTCTGGGCTCAAGGAGGTTCTTTTACTCTCGACCTGGCCTACTTCTCGTTCCACGATAGATACTCCACACTCACGGAACTACACCGGCTTTCTCACTCCTCGAACACTACCGTCTACTACTCGACTTCACTTCTCGACAGCTCAAAACATTCTGCTCTCACTTTGTCATTCATTCCCCTACTTTCTAAATATCCCTTCCAAATTCACAAATCATTTTTCCACCACCAACTCTCATTCGCAGTATTCCCCAAAACCAATTTTTAATCTTTCTAAATATGCTTAATGGATTTCAAAAGAAAATATTTAATTCCCATTCTAACTTACTTTCTATTATTTACAAATTTTAATGACCTATTCTCTCTTTCAAATGAGTCTTATTCAGCATAGGCTAATGATCGAAACCTTCCGCGAAAAACGATAATGAACTATCATCTATTTCACTGAGTTTTATTTAGCATAGGCTAATGATCGACCTTCCGCGAAGAAACGATAATGGTACGCGTCATTCACTTTGTTTATTCTAAGCACATTGTTCCGAGTTTCGTACGCTTATTCTAATCACTTCTTAAAATTACATATAACAATTTGTTGTATACAGGTTGTTTTAAATTTATATGCCCGTGGTTGAGAAAATTGAAAATATTTTATATTAAAGTGAATTTTGTTTATAATTATCAAATTTTAATTTTTATATCAAATAGAAATATAACAAATCCCCGCCTTGTATTCGATAAAATTTATCTGCATTTTTAAATAAATTTTCTCGAGGCAAAACCAACTCCCTGTATATTTTCTTACTTTAATCTATGTCTTATACCCTAACTTACTATCTACTTCATGTAATTCTGTCTTTTATTCGTGATATTTGTATACATCGTGAATATTATAAATTCCTCGGATCTTTTCCGAGTTCCTGTGCCTCAACTCATAACTATTTATCCCATTTTCATTATTCGCGATGTACGGGCCTTCGAAAACAGGCATCAACTTTGCGCAAATGCCGCCAGGAAGATTTGATACTCGTAATGCCCTCACGAGTACTTTTTCACCCTTTTGGAAAGTCACTGGTCTTCTTTTTCTATTTTGTTCCTGTCTTTGGATATATTTTTCGTTGCTTCGCCGTAATCTTCTCTGTACGGTTTCAATCACCTGTTGATATTCTTTTGGCTCTTGGTCTTCCCATGGCCTTATCGGCATTACACCCTTCATGATGTATTCTGGGGTCTCCTTTGTTACTGTGCTCGGAATTGTATTTAGATACCTTTCTATTTCCGCCATTTTCCTGTCCCAGTGGCGATGTTGACCATCTGTTGCAATGCGAAGAAATTTCGTCACTTCCTGTATGAATCGTTCCGAAGGATTACTCTGTGGATGCCTGATGCTGACAAAATTTGTCTCTATTCCTCGTTCTCGAAGTTGTCCTTTGAAACGATCATTTCGGAAATACGTTGCATTGTCCAGTAGGATCTTTTTTGGTGTTCCTACTATGGCTATAAAATTGTCGATTTTTCTTAATATTTCCTCCCCCTTTGTGGTGCGGCAACTATATAATTTTACGTATTTTGAAAACACATCCACCATTACCAGAATATGTTTGTTCCTTTTAGTGGTCATAATTAGATCGCTTAACATATCTATTGCTACAATGTCTAGTTTGTTTCGGGCTTCAATATTTTTGGCAACATTTTCGTTTTTGAAATTCCGACTCTTATATTTTTGACATACATCGCACTTCTGGGTAATTTCCTTTGCAATGCGGTAATCCTGTCGGCTGATGTAATTTTCCCTAAAAACGAGCCAAACTTTTCTGCTACCGATATGCCCATTGTCCTCATGTAATTTCTTTATTATCTTTTCGGCCAATGTCTGTGTCACTAAATATAGTTCCTTTCCGTCTATTCTCTTAAAATATATGTCATTTTCTACTTCCGCTCTTCTTTTCTCTCTTTCCTCTAGGTCTTCTTGGTTTGTCCTTATCTCATTTAACGAATATATCCCTTCTTCTTGTATTACTCTAATTAGTCCCACCTGTAGAGTAATTGTTTCCTTATTTTCAGTGTCCTCATCCTGTGTTAGAGTGTCGGCTATTATGTTGTCTTTCCCTTTTTCCCATATCAATCTTCTGTCTTTTTCCTCAGATTTTTCACATACTTTTACCGTGTATTCTGCATCCTCGTTTTCATATGCCTCCTCTTCAAATGCCACTGTTTCGATCATATCTTTTTCGCTTTCATTTGTTAGCTTTATTTCTTCTTCTCCTGAGCTCATCTCTTCTTTTGAGGAATCCCAGTTTTCTTTTGCTTTTGATACTCTCAATTTTTCTTCTTCTGGGCTCAACTCTTCTTTTGAGGAGCCACAGGTTTCATTTTCTTTTGTCTTTTTCTGACTTTTTCTCCCTTTTCTTCTTTGCCCTTGCTTCGTTGCCAAATTCATTTCCACTGTTTGTTCTTTACCTGATTCGTCCGTATTTTGTTTCTCCTGTTCCTTGTCCTGTTCTTCTTCTTTTTCTTCTGTTAGATTCATCGTATTATTTTTAAAATCTATCACTACATGTTTTTCTGCCAATTCGTCAACTCCTACTATCATGTCATGTGACATGTTTGGCATTATTACACATTGTAGTGCATACATCTTCTTACCCAGTCGTACTATTACTCGTATGCCTTCATTTATAGTTGCCAATGTCCGTTTGTTTGCGCCCACTAAATTTACCCTAGGTATTTTGTAAATTAAATTTGTTAAGTTAACTTCTTCTATTAGTTTGCTGTTGACCAATGTTATTTCAGATCCAGTGTCTATCATAATTTTAATTGGTTTCTCGTTGATAAATCCATCCACAAATTTTAAATTAACTCCATTTTTCTTTTCGTTGTTTCCTGCCAATTTAATAAACTCCTTGGGGTTACAAAAGATTCCTGTTTGATTTTTGGTTTTTAGTGAGCGCCGTCGTGAAAAAACGCCGGTTGCTCATCGTTGTTTATATTTTCGTCATAATGTCTCTCTCCGTCATATTCATCTGTCTGGGTATTATTTACTTCTCTTCTATTTTCTCTTGGTCTGTCGGATCTGTTTCTGTTTTCTTGATTTGAGCGTGTGGTGTTTCTATTCTGGTATTCTCGATTTCTGTCCTCATTCCATTGCCTATTTCTTTGTTCATAATTTCCTCTTCCGTTGTCTCTATTTTCGTTTTCCCTTCTGGGATTGAAATCTCGTCTTGTATAGTCCCTCCTATTTTGATTTCTATCTCTGTAATCTTGTGTTTCTCGGGGCCTGTAATCTTCTCGCGACCTTCTTGATTTTCTTTCTCTTATACGTGATTCTCTTATTTGTAGGAATTGGCATAAACTATCTATGTCTTTGTAGTTTTGCAATGTGATATGGTCTTCCAGCGTTTCTTCGAAATGTCTTGCAATCAGTTCGACTAATTGTTCCGATGAGTAATTATATTGTAAATGTTTTGCGTTATAGTAAATTTGTAATGCATATGTCCTTTCTGATATACCCATCCTATCATTGTATTTCCCATTTTGCAATTCCTTGTTAATTTCCAATTGTTGGACTTTTCCCCAGAAATAATTCAAAAATTTTTGTTCAAATTGTTGCCAACTGTCAAATTCTTCTTCTTTGCAATCGAACCATAGGCTTGCTTCATATTTTAGATGGTTTCTGATAGTTTCTTTTGCTGTTTCGAAATTTCCGATGTGCTGTATTTTCTTTTTCAGGCTATTTATGAACGGCACTGGGTGTAATCTTCTTACATCCCCGCCAAACCTTATCTTCACGTCATCTGTGCTATGTATAACCATTTCTCTTCTTTCTCCGACATTTTGTTGCGTATTGATTTCCGCAATCTTTCTTTCCACTTCTTCTATGTCTGCTTGAATAGCGTTTTGCAACTTGTTTTCCAAACTTTCCATTTCTTTTTTCTGGCAATTCGTTAACTCCTTCATTTTATTTTGAATTTTCATTTCTTGTTCTTTCATGTGGTCCTTCATTCTCATTTCTTGTTTTTGCATGTGATCTTTAATTTTCATTTCATACTTTTCTATGCGTTCCTCTATTTTCTTATTGTTCTCTTCTATCGCTTGTTTTGTTTCCTGTTGATTGTCATCCATTTTTTTCTCCACTTTATCCATTTTCTGTTCCATTTTTTGTTGTGTTTCCTCCATTTTTTGATCCACTTTATCCATTTTCTTTGATGTTTCTTCCTGATTTTTATCCATTGTCCTTTTTGCTTCATCCATTGCTAGTTTTGTTTCCTCCTGATTTTTATCCATTGTCCTTTTTGCTTCATCCATTTTTTGTGACTGGAGTTGCATCAGTTGTAATAGTTTATCTATTCCTGATAATTCTTGCTGTTCTGATGCCATGATTGTCTTGTCTAAAATATCTTCTTGGTCTGAATGTTCTTTTTGTTTTTTGTTGTCCTTGCTTTGGCTTCTTGTCACAGACATTTGTTTTCAAGAAGTACTGTCCCCGCCAAATATGAAATTTTACTAGTATGTTACCAAGACGACTTTTTCTCACCCAAATATTATAAATTGTCAATAAATATATCAAATGTAATATCGTAAAAATAAAATATTAAATCAGTTATGTAAAATTTGTACCTAAAGAGATCTAAAATTTTATGTTATCAAATGTAAGTATCTCACTTTTTACCACAGGCATATAAATTTTCAAATACCGGCTTTACTCTTTCTATCCTTCAAATTTGCCACTAGAAATACTTTACAATGCCCCACGTTGGGCGCCAGTTGATGTGATCTTGATTATTGATATGAGATAATATTC